>NW_010319024.1:18044-30544 GCF_000700745.2 Antrostomus carolinensis | reverse complement strand
TTGAGTATCTCCAGGGATGGGGCCTCCACTACCTCGCTGGGCAACCTGTTCCAATGATCCACCACCCTCATATTGAAGAACTTCTTCCCAATATCCAACCTAAATCGACCCTTTTCTAGTTTAAAATCATCACCCCACATCCTATCGCTCCACACCCTTGTGAACAGTTCTTCCCCAGCTTTCTGTAGGCCCCTTCAGGTACTGGGAGGCTGTTAGAAGGTCTCCCTGGAGCCTTCTCTTCTCCAGGCTGGACAACCCCAACTCCCTCAGCCTGTCCTCATAGGATTGTGCTGCTGGTGGTGAAGTGTGGCCCATGGGTGTGAGCACAGGACTGTGCTGCTGCTCTCCCTGGGCTGCTGGGAGGAGATGGCTCAGCTTTAAAAGCGTGTTCGTAATGCCAGGTCGCACAAATGCCCCGACGTATCCCCAGGGAAGTGATTTATGGATTTGAGAAGGGTGTGTCACCTCACCTGTGTGTGCGTGTCCTCTCCCAGTACCCTGCCTGGTGAATGATGGAATCATAGAATTGTTTGGTTGGAAGAGAGCTTTGAGATCATCGAGTCCAACCGTACCTGTCCACTACTTAACCAGATCTCTGAGCACCTCATCTAATTGTCTTTAGGTGTTCCTGCTCCGGCAAGGGGATTGGACTAGATGATCTTTCGAGGTCCCTTCCAATCCCTGATGTTCTGTGATTCTGTGGTTCTGTGATTCTGTGATTCTAAGCTCTGCACCTGCAGAGTAACTGGGGAAACCTGGGGAAAGTCACACAAACGATGAAGATGGTCGCTCTGATGTTCTCTTGCTGAGGTGCTTTTGGTGAGGGGAGGTACTGTCAGTCTGTTAGAAAATAGGCAATGTCAAAGTCTCGGCCCTGAGATCAACTCACGAGCTGGTACCTCCTGACTGGGAGGATGCTGTGGGTGGGGACCGAGCCCCGGCTCCGTCGGGAGGAGCACATCGGCAAAAGGGACCTCGAAAATGGCATCAAGGGCCACGTCTGCGCCGACCGCGTGAAAGCCTCCTCTGAAAGGGTTCCCTCCTTTGGTTGTTTCAAATCTCTTTTCTCCGTTGCTCCTTTTAAACTTGTTTTTAATTTGTTATTCTCTTTGTGCGCCTCCTTTATTTTTATTCTACTTTACCAAAAGCGCCTGGATTTTATTCCCATCCCAGCCTGATTAGCATTTTGGTCTTTGATCTCTTTTTAAAAGGATTTACGCCACCGTTTTATTATTCAATTTTCCAAAGTGTATTTTCATCTACAGAAATGGCTGAGACAAGAATGCTTTAGAGGAAAGAGAGCTGTTCCCTGCAAGGCTGCCTGAGTGGGGTAGGGGAAGGTGCTGGGACAAGGACCTGCATGAGGAACCTTCACCCTTCCTGGGGGGGATTTGCACAGCTGATCCCAGGCTGCTCCTGGCTCTGCTGCAGGCAGGCTGGTGCCCGTGCTGGCAGAGCCTGTGCAGGGATGGCATCGCCCGGGGACTGGGACTGCATCGTCCACCCCAGCAGCGTGTCCCCTTCCTCACTGCACAACCCTTAGCAGCTCTTCGCTAGGAATCACTTTCTAATGAGCACAACAAAGTGATAACAATTAATGAGGAAGCAAAGCATTTATTTCTGAGCCCTAATTAACATTATCCCAAGCATTCTCTCAATGCTCTTTTGATGTCATAAAGCATGCTGGAACTCTAAATGAGCTGTTCTCCCATTAACACTGCCATGCCCCCATCCCCTCCCTCTGTTACCCAGACATTAACCGAACCGCTACATTCACGGGAAGTTAAAGGCCGCATCTTTATTCACAACAAAACAAGATAAACAAGCTGCAGGTGGATTTTGCTGTGATGTCCCAGCATGGAAGTGGATTAAAATACCAATGCCACAGCAGTCGGATAGGGCACGTGGTGTGGACACGCTCACAAGCTCCTGTGCCGGGTGATGGGGTTATCCAGCCTCAACAAGTTTGTGTGCAGGAGTGGGTCTCCACCATCTGAAGTTCACTTGAACCCTGGTTTTGAATGGAAAAATAATTCTTAGACTCAGTTTGATTCCCAGGGTGTCCATCCCCCTTCATGTCCAACACACCCGGTGCTGGGTGCTCAGTGCTGCTCTGCCGGAGCGCGCCTGCCCGGCCCGGGGCACGCAGCACGGTGTAGCCAGTCCCGTGGAGTGCTGGATGGTGTGTCCTACCGACGACCAAATGCCCTCCCATGGGTACCTCCGGGATGCAATCAGGATCCCAACAGCCTCCTGGAGCCTCTGTTTTGAGGCTTTTGTGTTATGCTGGCACCAGAACATTGTGCTCCAAGGATGAGCCCCGCAGCCTGGGCACAGGGAGGGATGAAGTCCCATGTCACACAGCCAAGTGCCTTGGCAGCAGCGAGTTAATGTCCCCGCTTTTAGGGGTCTGCAGTGGTGAAATGGCACAATCCTCTTGGAATATGATCTGGAGACGCACAATTTCCTGCCTGACATAATTCAAATCCATATCTGTTCCAGCACAACTTGCATTCGCCCTGCAAAAAGAAAACCTGCAGGTACATGCCAGGCTGTTACACGGAGATCAAGTCACTGCCAAGATCGATTGTGTTCAAATGCAGTATCTCCCAAGTATTTATCTGTTTTATGTGACTTATCAGGTGCCAGTGAAACCTCTGTTCTTGATGGGGTAATGCAGGCTCGAAGGCAAAAGAAACCCTCTGGCTCCTACCACATCCGTTACTGATCCGCCGAGACGCATCACATCAATAACAACGCTGGGGAAGGAAGGAGCCGCCTCGGCAGCCCCTTCCTCTGCACACATGCTGGAGCTGAGGAGCTCCAGGTACTCTGCGA
The DNA here is from genome assembly GCF_000700745.2 of Antrostomus carolinensis. NCBI lineage: Eukaryota > Metazoa > Chordata > Aves > Caprimulgiformes > Caprimulgidae > Antrostomus > Antrostomus carolinensis. The sequence continues at coordinate 27,706 of NW_010319024.1, read as the reverse complement.
GCAGGAACTGCTGGATAAAACCACAGTCCAGGTGGGAAGAGGTCTGTCCTGTACCACATGGGAGTCCTCGCTCAGCAGAAGGGAGCTGAGGGGATGGGCAGTCAATCCTCTCGGACCCCGGCTGCTTCTACAACCCAACCTCTGATTGTGCTCCTCACAAGAGCTGCTGCTTCAGCTGTTCTGCCAACACACTGGAGCAAGGAGCCGTGCCACAGCAGAAAAGTGCCTCTTCCTCGTTATTTGCCTTAAGACTGGCATAATATCAGCATTTTAATGTGCCTCTTCCCAGGAGGGAGATGGGGAACAAGCCGTACCTGCGGCTGTGCAAACCGGCACCAGCAGCCAGACCGGGACTGGCAGCAGCCGTGGGCTCCAGGGCTCAGCGCCGTGCTGGCCGGGGGACAACCCGAGGTCCCCAGCCCATGCTGGCATCCCCTGGCCGCTGCCCACAACCGTCCCTTCCCATGCTGAACCCCCAGGGAGCCCCGCACGCTGCTGGCAGCCCTAAAACCTCACCGCCTGCGGTACAGAGGGCTCCGGCACTCAGGCGTTGAGGAAAAGGTTTTAATTTTGCAGGGGTTGAGTGAGGAGGAGAAAATTGGTGATAATGGCCGTGCAAGGAGAGCTCAGCTGAGTGTGCGAGAGGAGCTGTCCCCTGTCCCTGGACATCTGGAAGGCAGGGGACACCTGAGAGCTCCCGTGCAAAAACTGACACCCCGCCCAAACGGTTTGTCATTACCTCCCATTTAAAAGAAGAAGGAAGCTGTGCAAACCATTAGGAAGATAATTGGTCTCTCTTCTGTATTTCAATAAAAGCAAGGGACAAAATACCATGTATGTGAAATAACTACTTTAGGATAACAGCACCCGTCACCTTGACAACTCGGTCAGAGGTCTCGGCGCGGCGGTGCCTGCTCAGTGAGGTGTGAGAAATAGAGGACGCCGGGGACAGGGGGAAGATACTTGTCTGACCAGCGGAGATGTGAGGACCACAACAGGCTGTTAGCTACTGGTTTTCTAAACAGAAAGCAGCTTTCACAAGGAAACGTTAGAAAAATAACCCCTGCAGAGCTGGTGGAGCAGTGGTGTGAGCAGTCCCAGCTGAGCTCCCCGGTGCCGGCGTTGGCTTGGCCATGACACGTGGCTGCGGCAGAGCCCAGAGCTTCTGCTGGCAGAGAACCAGGGTATGAAGCGGCTCAGGGTGCTGACATCCGTGGGGGGGGTTCAGAACATCCTAGGGCTGTGGGTTCCCCTCTGCTTCCCCGTGCAGCGAGTGCAGGAATCGCCTCTTCCCTGCCCAGATGTCCTGGATCAGCCCGCGGGGTCAGGGTGCAGCCGGGGCCGGTGGCCGTGGGGTCTGGCTGTGGGCTGAGGTGAGGGCTTGGGGCGGGGGCCAGCATGGGGTGAGCACATCGTAGGGACATGGCTCCGCCAGACGCTCCCGAACACACCAACATGTAAAACAACATAATATTGCACCCCAAAGGTGACAGCGTAACATGCTAATATGAACAGACATGAAATCAATGGGAATTTCTATTTAGGTAGGAAATCAATAGGAATTTCAAGGTAGGAAAAAAGGAAATTACTTACCTTTAATTCGAGCTCTCTGCAAGTCTGGTTCACCATAGATGGGCGGCGGGGGCTGGCGGTGGCGGCACCTCCCCAGCCGCACCGGGGCCGCACAGGGAGCGACGTGGGCAAGGCGACCTGAGATCCTGCAGTGCCACTTCTGAGCTTTACCTTCTGGTGTCCTCAAGCATTTGGCCAAGGCCTTCAGACACATGGTCTGAATCTTGGGATTGTCCTGTGCAGGGACAGCAGTTGGACTCGATGATCTTTGTGGGTCCCTTCCAACTCACAGCGTTCGATGATTCTGTGAAGCCAGCAATGATGGCACCTCATTTAGGCCATTCTTGGGCAGAAGAAGCCAACGCCAGGCAGGTGGATGTGGTCGTTCAGCCCTCACCCTCCACACCGGTCGTGCCAATGGGCTCACTGGTGCATACAGAGCCCTTCTGATTCCAGCTCGCTGTGGCTCAGGCTGCCAGCTCTGGCTGTGTGATGCTCTCGGAAAGACGAGGACCTCAGTTTGAGACCCTTGAATTGAAAGATGTTAGGAATGGGAGAGATTATTATTATTTTGTTAAAAGGGGAGCTAGCTGCATCTCAAACTCTGCCCCTTCAGTGACTGAAAATTAAAAGACTTCCAGAAGTATTGGTATTCCAGAGAGAATCTCCAAATCACCTCCTGATGTGGCTGAAGGTGGAAACAATTTTAAGCCGCTGTTTCCAGATATATTTGCATGCAGCAGCAAAGCCTGGTGTACCAGCATTTTGCATATCTCTCATTCATGAGTGCTAAAATGATCTGCTGCATTTTAATTTAAACATCATAGGAGGGAAGTACGAGCTTTGGTACAAAGTGGGCGAGGTTGCCTTTGCCAGGTGAATGCGGAGCCTGGAATGCAGGTGCATCTCTGGCTGTAGAAGCAGGAGGCAGCACGCTGGAGCTCCCTGACTCTGTGGCTTTGGCTGCCCTAAGTTCTTTGGTGGTGTATTTCTCATCCTCCCAGTTTGTACCAGCCTCCCCACAGCCCAGTGATGCCTCCCTTGGCAGCCCACACCACCCCACCCCTCCGCAGTCAGAAGAGAATAAGGGCAAAGTCCATCTGGCCCTGGATGTTCTTCCCGGGTTGTGTTTCTGCTTTTCTGCAGTCACAGGCTGCTTGAAAACGCACATTAACCCCAGGTATAACGGCGTTGATTGGTGTAATCAAGAAGGGGAGATATTTTCAACAGAATATGAACCAAAAAAAAAGAAAAATAACCACGTACAAAAGATTTTCTTGGCAGCTTTCTTGGTCCTTTTGCCAAAGGTCCATATGAAGCTCTCTCCCACCACAGAGGTGTTAGAGACCTCCTGAGGGGATGGTATCTGGCAAAGTGCTTTAAAAAGAAAAAAAAAAGCAGTAGTCAAGTGCAGGTTTGCAGTGCAGCCTGGCAGTTGTCCCAGCTTGGACCTCTGTTACTCTGAAAACCAACAACAAATCAGCTCCACTTGCCGAGGACACTAAATTGAGGTGAGCACCGAATGAGCTCGCGACAGCAACAACAAAAATCCAGAGGATTTTATCATCTTTGTGGCAGAAGGGACATATGGTAAATAAAATTTAATGCTGCCAAATGGGGAGAGCTGCACAATGACCTAAGAACCATAAAGCAAAGAGCAGCATGAATGGAGGCAAACTGGTGCAAGAGGGAGGATACTGGAGAGAAGGAAACAACTGAAATCGTTACAAAAACATCAAATGCATCCATGGATATTTACTGTGGTTGCAAAATAGCCACAGCCCTGGCAGAGCCGCCTGCGTTGCTGGTCCAGCGCCTCATGGAGATTCACTCCTGCAGGCACTTATTGTTCCTGTCCCTTTGTCTGTCTCTCCCACATGGATCTCTGGAGCTCCCTTCGTCCCTGGCTCCCCTCCCCTGTGGCTGGAAGAGCCTATCTGACATGTCATCTCCTCCTTTATAACGGGTTGGACTGAACGGCTCTGCCTGGGAGAGAGCCCCGGTATGGAGGGTAGGACTTTCCCCTGGTTTGAGGCTGGACTTCTCAGTCCTCTCTTCTGGCTCCTCAACTTGACCCAGTCTTTAACTCCCTCACTCTGCTGGGGCAGCAGGACCATGTCCTGAGCCTAAACTATGCTGGGGTTCAGAGCCAGGCACAAGGCTTACAGACTTCTTCCACCTTTAATGAATAACACCTCTTTTTTTCCCACCATGGAAGCTGCAGCCACCTTCACATTTCCCTGCAACACCATACTTGTGCCTAATTAAGCTCTATTAATACTAATGAACAGGCTCACCATAGCCCATCACTTTAGTTCTTAATCTAATGCCATGTTGTGACACTTGTTCAATGATGATTTCAGCCCATGAATCAAATCGTTGTGGTTCAGCCCATATGCCCAGCTCCCTTCTCACGTGGGACCAGAGAGGAATCTAGAAAACAGTAAAACTGGTTAAGGAGCTTTGGATTAAATAAAAAGCCAGCCATGAGGTCCTGTTTTCCCAGGGCAAAGCAGCAGCTGTGGGAAGGGGCCAGGGCAGGTCCTGCATGTCCCTGCTCCAGCCTGCGCAGACCAAGTCCCACCAGGTGACCCTGAGCTGAAACCTTGTGTATGGAGATGCAGCCTGGAGCTCTGGGGGAGCACTCGAAGGAAAAGGGGCACAGGAAAGGAGCAAACTCTCTGAGGGAATGGTTTGTTAATGAGGAAGCCCCAACAGTCCCTTGTTTCTTTCTTTTCCCCTTCACATTGCAGAGATTAACCTAACCCGTTTGTTCTGGGAGGAGAAGTCACTCCTGCGCTCCGAGTACTGGCTCCTGGGCTGAATCTTTTGTGTCAGGTTCGTAAACTCTGGAAAATATTTCCCCTTCAATCCCAAAGGTTTCATGGAAACAAAAATGTCTTCTCTTCCTGATGCCTTCCCCTTGCTTGTCACTTAGTTTTGTCGGGTGATTCATGATTTAGTTCCCTCCATAGCTGCAGACAATTTGCGAACTTTCCTCGGGTACCGGTTTCCCCGGTCGCAATGGGCCATAAAGCATCGTGTCTGCGCTGGCTGCCGGACCCCAACCTCCGTTCTGTTCTCTCTTTGATGCTGCTGAATTATTCAGGTGGGAGACTCCACTGAACTCCAAAGGCTCAAATACGAAACATAAAAGTTAGAAACTCCTAGGTTTTAAGAAGTACTGGAAGTGAAAAAAAAAATCTTTCAGCCAGGCTGATTTATGTTTAAAATACCTAAAAATACTGCCGCACTGATCGATTTGAATTGTGTTGTCATGCTGGCTGGCAGGAAGAGATGAGATTTTTCAATATGTTAAAGTGTAAATGTTGTTAAAAACACAGTATTAGAAGATTAAGATTCTGACCCTTTACGTTCCAATGATCGTAAAAATAAGACTTGCAGGCCATTAAAGAACAGCTTGCCGAGGCATTACACTGAATCACTCCACCACGAGGATGTTATAACCCCGCTCTGCCTTATTCATAGGCATCTGCTTATGTGGCATCTACATCAAACTGTGAATGCAAATAGAAGTCTGAGGGCTTGGATGTGCTTTAATCAACCCTGCCAGGATCCCCCTCCTCACCTCTGAGCTCCAGGAGAGGAAGTGGCTCCCGTAGCTGTAGGACATCTGCAGCGCCTGTCCCAGACCTGCCCGTCACTGTTCTTTCCACTCTTTCTTCATTCATCTTAAATTAACCTTGCTGTGTACTGGCTGCAGGGAGCACTCCAAATCTGGACAACTCAACGGAGAAAACCCCGTTGATAAAGTTAATTAGGCCTCACTTTTCAGAAGACCATAAGAGAAGTAGCTGCTCTGCTGTGTATATGGGGCTGTGGCTCCTCATGTAGTCAGCGTGGGGTCACCTCAGGCACCGACTCAGGGGAACACTCAGTTCCAGCTCAGTATGGAGCCCATGGGGCTGGGCTGGGCTGGACTGGGCTGCCAGGAGCAGGACAGATGCCGACACCCCGAAGACCTTCCCAATGCTGGGGACCTTCCTGTCCTCCCTCAACTGCAGCTGGAGGCTGCAGATGCCAGCTGGTCCTGGAGCTGGGCCTGGGACTGGTCTCATGTTGGGCAGAGCTGGAAAGCTGGGCAGAAACACACAGTTTCTGATCCTTCCAACAATGGCAATAATTTAATCTAACAGGAAGGATCCAGGCGCTGGAACTTTTCAGAGAGATTGGATGTTCTATGACAAACCAAAAGTGTGTGATGGAAAAGTCTGATTTTGTGTGTAGGAAGCTACTTTGAAATCAAACATGTGCTGGTGCCTGGGGAGGCTGAGGGAGATGGTGACAGGAGAACCTCTCCCAGCCCGACCTCCCATGGGACATCCCTTGTCACCCATCCCATCACCACCACATCCAGGACAGGGCCCTGGTGATGGCACTGCAGGGGACAGCAGGGATGCCAGGCTGGACCCCCAGCACCCTCCTTAAGGACAGCCAGGGCTCGTCACAGAAACATGCAGATTCTGGCTCTTATTTGAGGCAGGTTTGAAATAGCAGTGAAGGTTATTGAAAACATAACCAAAGCTCCTCCTTATTTCATTAAATACGAATGTGAGTGGGGTCATCAGTTTTTATAGGGGCTCGTAAAGCATCCCTCTTGTTCAAATAGGCTATCAAATCACCCAAGGCTTCTCTCCGAGAGGAGTGCAATAAACCCCGAGTTTCTTCTTTAAGAAACTCATCTCAACATCATAATAAAATAACCTTAAATAATACAGTATGGAACAGTTTTTCAATAACATAATTATAGGCTTCCATTTTTTTCCTGGCAGGTCATTTCTTGGTATCTATTTTGGATGCCATATTGCAGAGGAAGGGGGCAGGGAGGAAAGCACAGGAGGATTTTGAAGCATGTCCTCAGGTCACAGCAGATCACCTTGTCTCTCCTTTGTGCCACGCAGGGGTGGTAAGGACCAGGAAAGCCAGGTGGGCAGCAGAAGTGGAGGTCAGCTCTGTGTTTACCTGGCTTCCCGTGAGCTGCGGCCACATCCCTCAGCCCCAGAAGCCCTGATGCACCCACATCCTCCTGGGAGCGAGCTGGTTGGTGTAGCAATGGCCCAGATTTTCGTGTCTGTGGAGGACGAAGGAGGAACTCCATATGGTTAATATAGTGACATGGATATTTCATTGGCACATCCAAATGACACTTATGGTTTTGCTATTCACTACACTTCTCCCATCCAGTCCTAATGCAGCTGTGACCCAGCCAAACACCATGACCTTGTGCTCCAGCAGCAACTCATAACATTAGTACCTTATCAACATTCTTCTCATTACAAACCCCACACTGAAACTAAAACACACTTCTTGGAGTTACTAAGAAGAAAATTAACTTTATCATAACAAAAGCAGGATAGCAGTGCAGACACAGGCTGGGCAGCGGGGCTTGGTGCCGCTCAAAGCCTTTACAGTCACCTCCACCCTCCCGCTGGGGCCATGCGAGGTGCGGGGTCTGCCCAGGGGACCCAGCATCCTCCTTCTTCCACCACGGGAAAGTGCAATTCCTGCAGGAGCGTGCACATTTTGCAGCCAGATTAGAACATTTAGCAGTGTATCTGTTTTCCACTTGTTTTATTTTTTAACGTAATTGGTGGCTGACCCGCCTGTGCCATGGTGTGTCATTAGTCCCCTGGGAAATGGATTGCTGGGCAGAGAGTGGGTGGGCTGGCCAAAGGGCAGTGCAAATGGTGTTTGTGTTTCAGATCTGGCACGTAAAGGGATTTTAACCCTGTGCTTATTTACCTAAGCTGTACCTTTACATGGGGTAACGGTCTGGTTTGTAACGTACAGGTGTCCATGGGGTGGTAATGATTCCACCTGGGAATTCTAGCTTCAGTTTTAGGGAAGGTGCATTGTTTTTTACAAGCTTACATTTGAAGATTTATTCACAAATAATAATTCCTAGCTGTTTGCTAAAAGCTCTAAGTCGGAGCTACTTCAGGGCAACACAGACCAAAAAAATCAGGCCAGGGTGATGTAGTTTTAAAGCCATCTCCTGTACAAAAGTCACATGTCGGAGCATCCAGAGACACACGCTGTCCCACACACTGCACATCCGTGTGAAAAATCAATCCGTGTACATCATCTGCACATGTTTGCAGATAATACAAAGTTGTGTTTAAAAAAAAATGCAAGAAAGAAAAGCCTCAAGTGGCAGAGCAGTTAAGGAACTCCTAGGTGTTTTTAATAACATTGATCAGACCAAATGAAAAAAGCCGGAGCAGTGGGAGACAGGAGCAGGCAGCAGATGCTGACATTCTATCACAGCAGACACATATTGACTAGCAGTCTGAACAAGTCACTCACTCATCAGCGGCCAGCCTGATTGAGTTGCCTGCAGCCAGTAAATGAGCCTTCCATCCACTGTGGGTCGAAATGAACTGCAATCTTTTCAGACCTCGTTGTTGGCCAAATGAGAGATTTAAAACCCCGGAGGACTCCAAATGAATTTACCAAGGAGCCACAGTGACTAACAAAGCTCCAATACATCAGAGCGTGGGGCACTGGGTATTACACCGACTGCTCGGTGATCAGCGCTGGCTATTACACTTGCTGCTCGGTGATCAGCCCGCGCTGAGCAATGCAGAGGTAACCAGATTAACCAGCACGAGGTGTGGAAACCCTTTATGGTTTCTTTAAGGATCTAAAGATTTTGATGAGAAAACACTACAAGTTTCCCAGGGGAAATTTGCTGTTATTGATTTAATGTTTGCTTGCATGCTACCTGTCAATTTTCCAAGGGCTTCAGCAACAAAATTCTTATTTGATACCTGACAGATCTCTTGCTAGTTTGCATGAGCAGAGCAGTGGTGTGCAGACAGCAAAAAGGAAAGAGAGGCAGGAGTGCTTCCTACACACCCTTTCAACCCAAACCTAATCTCAGGCTAAAACTAATTCCAGGACCAACTCCAAGCTCCAAACTCTTTGGAGGATGGCTAGGGACAAACCAGACCGGCTGGATTTGTCAGTCACACGAGGAAGTTTCAATCTTGTTTAGGGTTTGGTTCGATTAAACATCCCACATTGATGCAAATGCCTGTGCATGCTGGCACGTTGTACATGGGCACGATGGGACAGGGATTTCATTTACTCCTCCTCCTGACTCTGACTCTACTCAGAGGAGAAAGTTCAGGTCTCTCAGGTCCATTCCAGCATCCTGGAAGTGTGCTTGGTGTACTGAAACCAGAGATAGGAGAGGAACAGACAACACCGTTGGGCTCAACCAAAGTCCTCAGGGAACCACCAAGGAGTCAAATGTTGAGCTTGACCTGAATCCAATGCAAAGACCACGGAGGGAACCGAGAAATGAGTCCTCCCTCCCATCTTCCCTGTGGGGGTGAGAAGGGATTTCTCAGGGTTTCTCTGGTTTGAGGGACCCAGCGTGCCTGGGAGGAAGGCAGAGCACTCTTCCTCCAGCACCTGCCTTCTGGAGATCAGTGCTGCTCTCCCAGGCAGTGGTTATTCCACTGCATTTTCATGAGAACACGTTGTTCTCTAGCTGGGGAGAGAAATGCAATGTTCCTTCCCTCTTACAGCCAACTCCTCCCCCTGTTCCGGTGCTGACTGACCGTGTCCCTTGCTCCAGGACATCACCGTGTGTAACAGTTCAGGCCAAATTCCTCTCCCTGCTCTCCCTCCGTGCTCTCTCCCACCCAGTGTTGGTGTTGGGTGACTTCATTCCAGCTGAACATAGTGAAATGGTTTGTTGTCTCAGTTTTTTTGCTGTAGTGTCCTGGAGGAATATGCTCCAAAATGCCTTGGGCAAAAGCCGCTAATCTGGAAGAGTCATTTCTCCCTCTGCCTCTCACAGTACCAGAGCAATGCAGGGGTTGCTGGCTGGAAAATTAGCCCAGGGAACTCTCTCCTCTCTCTGTCTCTCACCTCATTAGACTAGTGAGAAAATGTAATTGTGAGTCTCTCAGGCTTTCTCCTCGCAGGCTGCCAGGGGATTGTGCTTCAGGAGGGCGAGCGGAGAGCAAACCCTGCACCCTGATTGTTAGCAGGGTTCTTTGGCTGAGCCTTCCCGTGCAGTGACACGCTGTCCCTGCAGCACCCGTGTGGCTTCTGTC
>NW_010319024.1:2098-18024 GCF_000700745.2 Antrostomus carolinensis | reverse complement strand
CCCCCCCGCCGTGGCTGACACCCCCTCCCCAGAGCACCTGTCCCGGGGCCACCTTTGTCCTTTGGCAGAGACCCGCACCTGGGTGCAGGGGCTGGGGGTGGAGGTGCCCACGGGGACGGGCACATCCCGGGCTGTGAGGAGAAGAACCTTCTCCATCATCAGCATTAGTGGTTGGAGGACAAAGTGGCTGGGGGAGGGCCAGGACCCCCGGCAATGGTACCTCTGGAACTGGCTGGCTGTCCCTTCCCGGGGGAGCTGCTGTCACCACGAGCCCTGGCCGTGCTCCAGGTCAGATGCTCGGGGTCCTGCCACGCTCCTCCCAGCACGGGCAGCACTGGGGTTACAGGGAACCAAAGTCACTCTCTGATAGTGCCACCTTCCAGGAATCTCAGCCTGCAGCCCCAGTCCTGACCTCCTCTGGTGGTTATGACTGTATCTCCTTGTTCTGGGCTATTCCACTCGAGATTAATTTCCCTTCGTGCTTTAACAACCCGGTGATTGCTAATTGTCAGCACAGAACATTTCCTAGGAAGTAAAGCCACAAGTCCCAGTGACATGGAAAATCTCTGCACGTGAAATCAAAATAAAGAGGGATGTTATTTACCCCAGACTCCTGACACGCGCCCGCGTGTGTGTGTGTTTGGCGAGGTTAACAAAGATTAATGCACAGAAGCTGGTTTTGGTGGAGAATGGGAAATGCTGAGGCTGAGTCTACCAACCACTTCAGAAATAACATGTCTGCTTTGTATTTTAAGGCAGGAAGCAACGCCTCAGCTGAAATCACTTAAACAAAAAGATTGCAGTGAGGGGCATAATGCAAGAAAGTAATAAGGTTTAAAACAGGTCAGAGCCCTTTCCCTGCTCCACTGCTCCTGAGTGAGATGCATTATTTAATGGTCTTTGGTCACCGCTGATATACTGTTGATGAAATAGATGATTTTGTTCAAAAGAGCATTAGAGAAGAAATATACAATACTGCATTACATTCCGGTACGGTTCTCTCTCTGGTAAAAGCCGATAGATTGAAGGTTTTCCCTCTTGACAGGAAAGCAAAGCAGTTGAAATGAAAAGTCTTATGAAATGGCAAATACAAATGGTAATAATGCCACCGTATTCAAAATTAAATTGTTGTAATTTTAGTTTCTGAGCATGGCAAAGTCATACAATATTCAGCACAGGCTTGGGGAGCAAAACCCTGTGGCAATAACGACAGTGCCTCATGAGCTAACCAAACAATCTTTTATAAAAATGTAGAGCCTGATGGGTCTCTCCATCAACCATAAGAGCCGTTGTGTCGTGGATACCCCAGACATGGAGCGCCTGGGCTGCAGTGCGGCGCTTAACCTAGAGATGGCTCTGCTAAGAGAAAAAAATGCTTTAACTCTCCAGCTACGTTGGGTTAGCGATGGGCTCAATGACAGCCTGCGGCCAGACCTCGGTGGCATCACGGCAGAACGGCTGTCTCTCCCTTCTTGCTTTGCCGGTTGGTTTCCCGGCGCGGCTGCCGGAGTTTGGCACGGCGCTCGCTCTGCCAAACCTCGGATCTGCGGGACGGCGTGTGCCGGCTGCTCGGGGCCGATCCCGCCTCGCCTTCTGCTCCCGGAGTTTGCTGCACCAGGAGCCTCCTCCCGGTCCCCGTAGCAAACGGGCAAGTGTTCCTGCTCCTCTGGCCTCTCTGAGCCACTGCAAATAGCTCCCGGTATTGACTCTGGGTATCGCGTCTGCTCCGTGTTTGAACAGCCCGCTGACCTTTCCCAGTAATGCCTCTTTTATAACCTTCATCTTCTGCCGGGGCTAACGCCGTCCCTGTACTTACCGACCGAGAATTCGATGTGTAATGATCAGGTGGAGCCCAGCTTTCCAGCCGTGCAGTTATTCTCTCGGCGTCCCTGTTTACGCCGTGACTTTCATCGCCGCTAAATGCCGCTATTTTCTTTTGCCAGGCCCTGGGAGAGGCTCGAGTTTGCCCCTCGACAGGTTCGAGTCTCTTCTGCCAACAGAAGGATATTACAATGCATATAAATAACTTGGCTGTCTCGGCGCAGGCTTTCAGTCGGCGTGGTCCTGCACCCTGGTTCACAGCGGCGCAAGGCAAGGGGCGCGGATGGGTGGGGGGACCGAGGTGGGTGCAGCACAGGGGGTGCCAAGCCCCTCGCTCTCCTCTGGCACTGGGCAGTCCTGTGGCCTCGCCATGCTTGGCAGCGGCTGGAGCCGGGGTCTGTGGGACTCACTCGCTCAATGACCTGTCCATGGGGACATTCCACAATGACCTGTGGGCAGAGGGGACACCCCGAAGCAGGGCTAACCCCGGCACATCCCCTGTTGCTGTATCCCTGGGTGGTGCAGCGGTAAAATCAGCAGCAAACGGCACCAGGAAACCCGGCTTTGGGGAAGCCTTGGGCGGGTACCGCCGTGCCAGTCCCGCCGGCAGCCCTGGAAGCCATCCATTACCCAGTAATGGGGGAAGGCAGCAAAAATGGCAGTGAGGGAAAGGAATACATCACTGGTAATTATCTCTAACCAGAAATCTCCTCCACTGCTCCAAGCCCCATCATTCCAGCCCTATTCTAATAAAGTGACACCTTTTTAATTATGGTAAGGACAAATCTGAAATTCCGGTAAGTAATTAGCATACATAATTTGCCATCTCTGACACAATGTGACTTTATCACAGGCTACCTCAGTGCAAGGAAGAAGTGCAAGGCTGCTGTATATCCTGTTTTAATTTTAGAGAAACCCAAACTGTCCATTTATTTTTATTACAATGTATTTCTCAAGTAGTTGAGTGGACAGCGCTGAGAGTGCTCCGAGAGTGCAAATAAACAGCAGCAGCCTTGGAATGTTAAATTTAAGGGTTATTTTCAAGAACAGGACACTTAATTTAACAATAAACCATGTTTTTATGGACCTCCGCGATCCCCACTGTTACCCAGAGTACAAGCTGGCTGGGCCCATTTTTAGGTGCGTGGGACCCACTGAGCCATTCAGCCTGCTTGATTTCCAATGACAAGGAAATGCCCATCAAACCGGAAAACACTTTCACATTGCAACCAAATTATTTATTTGCCCTTCCAAAGGCTGCTTCCAGCTTTATTGTCTTGCTCAGCTCTCCCCTGCTATTTGCATGTGTGCTCCAAGGGTGGTGCTTGGTTGTGGTAATGGGCAGAATATTAAAACCTGTAAACCATGGCCGTGAGAGATTTTTCTGAGACTGTAACATTTTGCAGCAGTTGGCACACGATGTGGTAAGGTTCATTGTTTTCCTGCAACTCCCAGGGCTAATATTCCTGCAGCTAGTATATTTTTTGAGAAATGTTTACTCTGGGCTAAATCATGAATATTTTAAATTTGAGCCCTGCTGTCCGGTTGTGATTAGTCAGATGAGCTGCACGGGTTTGTTTCTCCTTGAGGAGCGGGTGAGTGCTCCTGACCAAAGTGCTTGTTGATGAACTTTTGGTTTCTGATGTACCAAGACGTGCAAAATAAACTCTTGTTATTTGGGCAGCTTCTGTAGGTGTTTGTCCATGGCCCAGCACAAACACCCACCCCAGCACGTGCTGTCCTCGGGCACATCCTGCCATCAAACAAATCAATACCAGAGCCACGTTGTGTGGTGAGGTTGGAAAGGAGCTCTGCAAATACAGTGATGGCAAGTGGAGAGGGTTCCTCATCCAGCGTGGAGATGAGCTCTGCAGTCCACCAACAGAGAAAGCAGAATCTAAACTTGTATTTTGGGAAGGGAGCTTTCAGTCATTGCTGTGCTCAACGTCTTTGGAGCAGACGGTAATATCAACATAGATTAATTAATGAGTTCAATGTGATGTGAGCAACCTGGTCTAGTGGAAGGTGTCCCTGCTCATGGCAGGGGGGTTGGAACTAGATGATCTTTAAGGTCTCTTCCAACCCAAACCATTCTATGATTCTATGATGTGACCACTTCAGGTGTGGCACACCTCTGCATTCACACACACACACCAGGACTCTCCAAGGAGCCTGGGGAGCTAGAGGTGTCCAAGACCTGGTTTAAAATTTCCCACTAGTTTGGGAAAGGGCAGGACACTTCCCTTGCTGGAGTTTTGAAATATATTTTGGAGCAAATGATCAGAATTGAAAAGTCAACTATTTTACATTCCCAATGACATCCAACCCAAACCATTTTCAGCATTTTCTTTGCACCAGCAGTACGAACACAGGCTTCTGCGCCGCGATGGACACCCACCACGGTCCTGCCGCACGCCACAGGCTCCAGATTTGTCTTTCCTCGTCTGCATTGGCCAAAGGGAGATGCATTAATAAGGCGGGGAAGCAGGTTTGGCGGCAGCCCTCTCTCTGCTTGAGGAGGAGTGATGGCTGCGCCGATTGCTGGGGGGCAGGAGGATATAACCCTAATGTCTGCACCTCAGGACGTGCCATTAAAAAGGCATCTGCACTGACACAGATCTGGTGTTTATCAATAACCTGACAAGCGTTTCCCCTGCGGCGTGGGAACACCTGCCCGGCGCGGCGGATAAGCGATGGGAGCGGAGCGGTCCTTGCCGGCTGCCGCCAGCCGCGTGCCGGCGGTGCCCGGCCCTTGGCCACGGGCAGCGAGTGAGCATGGCTGAGAAAGGAACAGGGTGGGAGGGATGTGAAAAATGCCACTATTTGCAGCTCGATGCTTCTTTTAGGGAATTTTCTGGTGTTTTATGTCAAAGAGAACTTTTATGTTTAAAAACTGACCTGAATCAACAGCGAAAGGTGGTGAATTCATCACGCTCGAACACTTTCATTCTGACAAAAGCACCATTTTCTCTCTAGTTTTGTCCTTTTTCTTTGCCCATCCCCAAGATCAATTTCTTAGTTGACCCAAGGTGGTTTTTTCCCAACTTTTTCCAAATGAGAAGACAGGCAGTGTGGGAAGAAGCTGCCTGGGACAGGACTTGCCCCACGTGCCCTGGCAGGTCACCCTCGCCATCCTGCCGCGATCCATCCTCGTGCCATAATTCCTGCGGTGCAAAAATCCTCTGAGTGAGAACAGTGGCCACTTCAGAGCGTCTGAGGCCATCACTGCATCACCTTCTAGTTCAGCTCCGACCTCTGCCTCAGCACGGCACAAAACCACGTTAAATTTCCCCAGCTCCCTTGCTGGGGGCTGTTGCGTCCCCTCGTTCCCGGTGCCGGTGCCTCTACTCACCCTCCGCGTCCCGCCGGGGCTGAGGGGCTGGCACTGCCTGACCTCCTGTCCGATACACAAATGAATCAGCATTGCCTTAGAACTTCAAATTACATGTAGCTTTAGTTAATTAAATGTAAAATCATTGGAATAAAATTATCCTTTCATTAGAAATTAACTCACTGCTTAAGACTTCAATAATTACTTTTTTCTTCCCAAACCACATACAGAATGGTCAGTTAAATAGTATGTAAAAAAAAAAATAGTTTAATGACCACATAGCAATCAAGATTACTATTATTTAAGCACAAGCTATTAACATGTGCAATGAGGTATTAGCTAATAAATTATCTTTATAAAATTAAATTGTAATTTTATCACAAATTTTACAGAGGTTATGGTTTTTAATGGCTGCATTTAGTTGTGGCACTGAGCATGCAGCTTTCCTTCATTACTTCGTTAACGCTTTGCATTTATACTCCTTCTCATTTTAATTTAGGAAGGGGATTAATTGATTTATTTCTTGTCTCTGTGGGGAGCCACTTGCTCTCCACCATCGCACAAGGGCCAAGTGTCCACCGCGGACCTGAGCCTGGGGACAGCTCGTGCCCTTTGTACAGAGACAAGCGCTGGGATGTGGCAGGGGACGTGTCCCTGGCTTCAAACCTCATGAACCGTGGGTCACCCAGCCTGGCTGGTGGCATGGAGAGCCCAGGGATGGGGCACAAGCCCAGGGATGGGGGCACAAGCAAGCCTGAGGATGGGGCACGAGCCTGGGGATGGGGCACGAGACCTGGGATGGGGCACGAGCCCAGGGATGGGGCACGAGCCCGGGGATGGGACACAAGCCCCTCTCCAGTGTTGTGCTGCTGAAGTACCCAGTGCTGCTCACCTGGGCTCCCCAGTTCCAGGTCCCGGCCAGCTCCATCCCTCCGTGCGGTGCTGGGAGTGACGGCAGCCGCGGCACATCCTGGTTTATAAACTTCCTCCACAAGTTCCCTGCAGACAGATATCCTTGAGACTCACCTCCATCTCCCGCTCAGGTCACTGGGAGATTTAGAGATGGGGAGCTGTAGTTAAGGTCCAGATCTGCTATCTGAACTTGAGTGATGGAGGACACATTCCTGGGACATGTTTATTGTCACCCGGCGGCCCCGCAATCCCGCTCTGGCGGAGCCACCTCCGTTCCCCGTATAATTCATGGGCTGACTCCGTGGTGCAGTGACTGATAAGGCCTTCACGCCGGGCTTGCCGGCCACATGTCTCAAGGAGACTCCAGAGGAGCTTCGGCACAATATAAATGTGGCTCCGTGGCAGCCTCAAACCCCTGGAAAATTCCCCGTCTCGAGAGTGCAGCATTTTAAGTAATAAAACCATAGAGAGATTACAACAAAATGTGACAGGAATTTATAGCCCTCTGCATGAACCTTTTACCTTAAGATGGAACAAAGTTGAGGGAAAAAAATTGCGTGGTTCACTTAGGTAACCTTTCCAACAAGCTCTCCCCAGCTCCTGGCCTCACATTCCTCTTGGCTGATTTAATAGCAGGAAAAAACCAGCCCTGCTGAAAGCGGGGAGCCGGGGAAGCAGGCAGAGCACCGAGCACCACTGGGCTTTTGTTGCTTTAACCCCCACTGCCTCCTCCCTGCCTGATGCAGGAGCATTTCCCAGGCACTGCCAGGCTCTTGCCAGCCCCTGGGGTGGTACTGAAGCTGGTTTTAAAGCCCTGCTCCTCGTGGATCTGAAACCAGCCTGCAGGCAGGGCGGGCTGGCTGGCAGCAATGGGAGGCACGAGGGATTGCTTTTTCCTTTTTCTTTATTTTCCCTTGAGAGGAACCAAAAATTCTACAGCATCTGTAATTTCTAATGAAAAAAAAAAGAGCTAAGCAAGGGCTTCTGTGACTACCCACACCCCAATGACACGGGCTATGCCTCTAAGTGCCCTGTCCCTTCGTAGCGGGAGGTGTGTGTTTTTATTGCCCGTGAAAGGGTCATGTAGCATAGCTAAGCAGATTCCTGGCTCTCCCTGATACTGGATTTACTGCCACTTTCAGCAATAAAGGGTGGAATTAATCCTGAGTTTACTAATCCAAAGAGTAAACAATATCCAGTGGAGACACTCAGGCAAGATAAATGCAAGGGAGTTAAAAGCAAACGGAGGGAAATCATTCTGCTCCAAGCTAAGGAGTCATTCGAGGAGCATGAAGCCTCCACATCTAGTATTACCAAATTGTTAATAAACGTTTCCAAAGTCTGTGATATTGGGAAGCTTTTCTTTCCAATTCATCATGATAGGGGATTTTATATACGAAGCATGCTCGGTGCCGGGCAGTAATTTCATCTCGTAGAGTCTGTCAGTTAAGGTGGTGTTCGTTGGAAGGACTGATCATAGCTGCTGATACGAGTTTAAGACTTGGGAGACTAATTTCCTGTTATTTATGTAAAGCACTTAAAATTCCCTGATGTGGCCTATGGAAATAAATAAATTCTAAGACAATTTCTCCTCAAACGTTCCAACACTTTACAGATTATTTACACCATATTTGGAAAAACCAGGGAAGTCTCAGCAACCAGCGCTGTGCCTCCGCTCTCGGATTGGGCACCTGGTCGTGTGCAGCAGCAGACGGCCGGGAAGCACCGCTGGTCCGAGGGCTTCTAGATGCCCTGGGTACCCAAGAAAAACTCTGTCCATGCTGAAAAGCAGCAGCATGAGATGCTGTGTGTTCTCTCCTGTCAGTTTGTAGAACTTGGGGCCAAATCTCCGAGGACAAATTCAAGTTAACGGTGCCGAAGGGTGCGTTTCGCTGGTGTGTATTAAATGCTGAACACTGGAGCTGTGCGTGGCATTCCCCCCCCAGGAATAAAGGGAGAAGGGGGCACACAGCCCTGCAAGGTGCGTGGAATCACGTCTCAGCCCGAGGAAATGGCTGAGGCTGCCGAGAAGCTCGGCGAGGACGGAACCGCTGCCTGTTTAAATAAAGTGAGAACTTCTGTCACCGGTGCAGAAAGCCTTCAGCAGCACTGCATTCCCATACAGTGTTTTCCTACATATTTTATGTTATCTTGGGTCACTGCTGTGCTTGTTAAATAATTAAAGGCAGTGAATGTGTGATTTACTGTCCATTTAGTGCACCAGACCCATCGCTTCCCTTGGATTTTTGGTCCAGAAGGAACGGTGACGTGGCCCTGGAGAATACTGCCGCAGCGTTAATTAGTGTGGCACGGTACAAATCTGCTGCACTGTTTTCGTTTGCAAGTCAGGAATAATATTTGATTGTTAATTTTATTGGTTAATAAATTTTTTAAATATTAATGTATATTTTCATAGACAGTGTTTTGTAGCTACCAGATCTGGGAGAGTGAAGTCTGACTGGTTTCAGGGACCGTTTTAATAGCAGCACCTACGACCTCCTCTGTGTGTAAGATGAGGACACACCCCACCAACCTGGGGACACCTCCGAGCGCAGCCGGTCAGCCGTCACCATGGCCACTCCGGGTCACTCGTGTCCTGGTTTGTCCCACGGGTGGGTGACAGCACCTGGACCCCCCCACTCCATGCTGTTGCTGCAGGCTCGGGGCCCCCCAGTTGGAAATCTGTTGTTGCCTGACCTACATCTACAACCCTGTGTTCATAATCAGGTTTGGAACCAACTTCCTTTTGAACTTGAAATGTGGCAGAAAGTGGAAAGAGCAGGGAAAAAAAATTTCCTGATGAATGGGAAGTTCTTCCTATAGCAGAATGTTTTAATTTGTCATACTCGTACAAGAATAAGTTGGTTCGGTAAAGAAAAGAGTACAAATTATCAGCCCTTCGAAGCTTTCCCATTTAACCACTTTATTGCAATACAACTGCCCATAACATTTGCTTTTAAAGCCCATGATGCCGAGTGTAGTTATTACATTGCATACATAAAAGATGTTTACAATTTTTTATATATATGTAAAATGTTGATCCCCTGGGCCACATTGATTTGTGCTGGCTTGACGGCTGGGTTGGTGCAGGATTTTCCCAAAGAGATGTGATTAGGCTGCAGGGAACTTGTGTTCTTTTTTTGCTTTTTTAATCTCCTGCTTCCCAATTTAAAGGGTCTGTCTCGTATTCTGTTTGCATTAAAATTTCCGGGTGGTATTGGGGTATTCGGAGCCTGGGAGCACACGGCACACGCAGGCTCACACGCTTCACTTTCACAACGCCTTCTGGCTGTAGATGAAGTTGGGTTGATTTATTAGTTCTTGGTTGTTTCTATAGCTGAGAACAGACTTGGGACACTTGTCCCCTCTTAGCAGGGACCTTCACCCTCTTTGGGATTATCTTTCTTCTGTTGTCCAAGATGATGAAGCGAGTGGAGCATCTCCCTGCTGAGGAAAGGCTGAGGGAGCTGGGGCTCTTTAGCTTGGAGAAGAGGAGACTGAGGGGTGACCTCATTAATGTTTATAAATATGTTCAGGGTGAATGTCAGGAGGATGGAGCCAGGCTCTTCTCAGTGATGCCCAATGGTAGGACAAGGGGCAATGGGTGTGAGCTGGAACACAGGAGGTTCTGCTTAAACTTGAGAAGAAACTTCTTTACAGTGAGGGTGCCAGAGCCCTGGGACAGGCTGCCCAGGGAGGGTGTGGAGTCTCCTTCTCTGGAGACATTCAAGACCCGCCTGGACACCTTCCTGTGTGATCTCATTGAGGTTCCTGCTCTGGCAGGGGGATTGGACTGGATGATCTTTCGAGGTCCCTTCCAATCCCCAACATTCTGTGATTCTGTGATTCTGTGATTCTGTGTCCTCAACAGCTGCTGCAGGAACTATCCAGGCTTCTCCCTTTACCTTGACCAGGGACACCAGCGACGTCTCCCACTGGTGCTGGTAGCGAGTCTCAGTGGTGCTGGGGGACAGATCCAGCCACACCGCAGGGACCCTCGACACCTCCCACCAGGAATGTCCTTGCACAGATGCACAGTCCCCATCGCTTGTCCCCTGTGCCACATGGCGCCTGTGAGCAGCGCCCTGGGAAGGTCTCAGCTTGTGGAGAATTCTGTAAGTCCCCATTTGTAAAGCAGAGACAGAAGCCACTGAAAGGACAAATAGTTTCCAAGTAATTTGTTTCATAATGAACAGAGGGTTGTAATTAAGATGGTATTCATTTGAAAGAAATTAACTGTTCTCCAACAGCGAAGAAAAAAAAAAGTGGTTTATGGTTTCAATCTTCAAACTTTGACAAGCTCATCTCTAGAGTGAAATAATAATGGGGAAAACTGCAAGAGATTTCTCATCAAAACTCGGGGAAAAATGAACAAACTCCGAGGAAGTGGCAACTATCCAAAGTTTAAATGATGGGTCTGTTGAGGTTCGGGTGGGAGAAGGAAGGTGACCAGCAGGACACGTGCTGCTCCCAGCCCCTCACGGGAGCGTTTCCACGCCCGGCCCCATCCCAGCGCTGCAGCTGCAGTTGTGTCAATCAGCCGTTCTGGGCATCACACAATATGTGTGTGTATAAGAAGACAAATGGTTTTTTACATATTCCCTGTGTCTAGAGCTGATTTAAGAGAAGAATAAAGACTGCCTATTTAGATATTCACTGCATTTAAGAGGAAAAATGAGCACAGCAGCAACATTTGCACTGTTTTCCCTTTCTGGAAGAAGAGCAGAGGGGTTTTATCTGTATATTATACATTTTTAAAAGACTCTAAGTGTAATCCAGGATATTAGACACTATTCAGCTTTGCACAGGTATCTGGCAAAATGGTTTAAACATTTATTAAATATAGAATGATAAAATACCTTGAAGATCACATCCAATCAACACAGTTTCTGCTGAGGAAAATCATGTCTCATTAATCTGTTAGAATACTTTGAACCTACCAATATATAAATGGATAAAAGAGAATATCTTGACATATTTTTAGACTTTCAAAAGGCTTTTAATGAGGTCTTCCCACAGGATTTCTTAGGAAACAAGATAAAAATGGGGGTAAGAGATACAGTAGCATTATGAATCAATAAGATGGACTAAGAGGAAGGAAACAAAAGTCGTAGATAGTCTTTTATTAATCAATGTAAAGGGTCACTAGCAGTGTGCTACACGGTTACGCACTCAATCTAATGGCATTAATATATTAATTACTGACCTGGAAAAGGAAACCATTGTGTGGATTAGTTAAATTCAGAAAAGATTAAAGAAATTCAGAGAAATTTGGCCAAGGCAGAAGAATGAATGATGTGATAGCTAGTGGGGTTTGATGGTGATAAATACGAATGCTCTAAAAACCAGAACTTCCCCAGCACACAACGGGTGGGTTTGGAAAGCTGGTGATCACTGAGACCTCGAACAACATATGCTCAGCACCAAATGGCAAACAAGGTGTCAGGGGCTGAGAGAAACGGGAATGAGGAGAGCATGGAAATGAAACCAGCTGCCTGCCAATGCCTGGTGCCACTCCTCTCTGAACACGCCATGCGCGCAGCCTGTCCCAACGAGGTACCACAGGGTGGGACTGAGCTCTGAAAGCAAAGGGGGAGATGATCCAGGGTCTTGGGAGCTCGGTCTGAAGAGTGTGAAACAATTGCAGGTGTCACCAGGAGAGGCTGAAGAGGAGCTGCCCTCCCTCCCCTCCCAGCACAGGCACACGAGGACGCTGACGAGATCTCAAAGGTGGAAATTCAGAGTATAAGGAATGATGTCCTCACGCGATGTGGAGTGATGCTTCTTGCAGAGACCAGCAGAGGCCTCAGCTGAATGCTGGTGGCCAAGGTGCGGTGAGTGGATTCCCAGTGTGTCTGACCATCGCAAACCAGTTCTACATTCTCTTAGAGGGGTTGCTGTGGGTAAGCAGAGGCTGTTGTGGTGATGCTGGGACACTACGGCTCCACCTATGTGCAGCCACACGCTAACTGTCCACCACCAGCACGGGCATTTCTCCACACATTTTTGGCTTTATAAAGCTGCATGTTCAGTTTTGTAGGTAGCTTCTCTTATTGCTGTTCTGGAAATCCATTCCAATTAGATACCAATATTCAGGTTTCCAATCCAAGCAGCGGGACAAAGTGCAGGGAGGTGACACTGAGTGGTCCCTGCAGGTGCAGTCTTATGAGCATGTCTTACCTTCACGGGCACTCCATAATAATCATAGTTTTCATGAAGCTCCAGTTTCAGTGCCTTCAAATTAAATCTCAGCACTAAAAACAAAAACAAAAAACCAAAGGAAACAAAAAATAAAAGGTGAAAAGTAAAAAAAAAATCAATGGGCTCTCAGTGCAAACCCCATGTTTTATGGGGGGACACGAGCTCTGTGGTTCAGCTCTGCTCCCGGACCACAGCTGCAGGATGCAGGGACAGACTGACTGTGTCGTGGGGACAGACTGACCGTGTTGTGGGGGACAGACCGACTGTATTGTGGGGACACACTGACCGTGTGGTGGGGGACAGCAGCTTCGAGCCCTTCTGCAGACCAGCCCTGGCTGCTGAAGAGCCCCCAGCCCAGCCCAGTACCAAACCCAGCGTCCTGGAGGGGCCTGGCTGCAAACCGCTGCTGCGTCGGGAGAGTTCGGGCAGCTTAATTGTCTTGTTAAATATAAATGGGCTGGTGATTACTTAAAACTGGAAGAGTGTGGAAAGCCACTGTGAGGAGGATAATACCAGTGGTATTTAAAAATTAAAATCCTCTGTAGCCAATCATAGCAGCAGCAGCATTTGTCCTTCGGAGCCTGACTTTGACAGTCACTCCTGGATGCTGTAACGCAGGGGCTGTGCTTGCAGCTAAGCAATAAAGTGACTGCTGCATTTCTTTTTACTTTATACACCGCTGTATTGATTTTGTAGTTTATTTTTTTTTCTTGGAGGAGAAACTAAGGTATTGCGATTTCATTTAGGTACTGCATTATAATTTCCCCGATGATTTTGTCACGCGTTCCTGAAGGAGAACACCTTCTCGCAGTGAGCAGGATTCAAAGACACAGAGCCGACTAATCCATACCTAATTGGATGAAATCGTTATGCACTTTCCCTCCTTTTGGAGGTTTTTTTTCAGAGTTCCTGGTTCCTTAGGGATCCTAAAAGCCACTGAAGAGGTTATTATAGTATGTCCTCGGGGATGTTTAATACCCTAGCCCTGTTCAGACATGCAAATAATCTAATTCAAAAGCTTCCTAATTAGCAAGCCAGCTACAGTTCTGGATAAGGGGAGAGAGAGAGAGAGAGATCTAAAAGGACTGTGCTTTTTCCTTTTATAGGCTGCTATTGTGCAAAAGGCAGCATAATGGATAAAAAGTAATTGTTCTGATTTTAATTGCAATCCACTATTTATAGTTTTGTTCCGTTGTCTGAATAATGAGGGGATTTGGTTCGTACAGCTCGCACTAAACACGCTGCGACTGCGTTTACACAGAATGCAGCATGCACCCGGCGTTTCCTCTTGGAAGCACAATCTCGCCTAGCAGAGATGGTCCAAGTAAAAAGATGTTAAGCTCGTTAATGAATTAGCCATTTAATTAACATAATTAGGGATAATTATTTTCTTTTAATCTATTGCCAATTTTAGGACAATTAAACTAAACAATGGTGAAGCAGATCACAGAGGGTCCTGTGCAATCCCAGTAAACGCTCTTGCCCTAAATAAAACGTTATTAAATATTAGGGATGTGAAGTGGACAAACAGAAGGGCTGGCTCCAGCTCAGCTCCGCGTCCCAATGCAGAGACATGACAGCCTGTGACCCCAGCCTCTGCTGAGGAGACCCCAACCACTCCAAAGGCTTCTCCTCTGGAGTGTGTGGCAGTGGGACTGTCCCCACCGTCCTTACCCAGTGTGAGCTGGGAGCAGGCAGCCTCCCACCAGTCGGTCTCTCCTGTCCTGCGCTCTGCTTCCAGCCTGGTGTGAGCTCAGTTGCGTTGCAAAGTGCAGATGATGATCACATTTACAAAGACCTTGTCAGGCAGCTGGTGTAAAAGCCCAGGACACCTCTGTTCTTTATGAATAAAAGCCAAACAGAAGGCTGATGCTGAGCCTGTATCTGTGTGGAACAGAAACATCCCCTAGGCAGGAGTGTGACAAAGGCTGCAGATCCCGGGCTGGTGGCTCTGCCCTGGGAGGGTCCCAGCTGCCTGGTGCAGGAGCAGGACTCCTGATCCTGCACCTTCCACTGCCGCTGCCCTGGATGGAGCTGCCAGCCCCGGGTGTGACATGAGCTCAGCACAAGGGGAGAGGCTGGTCCTGGTTTTATGCTGCCCAGTGCCCAGTGCCCCGGGCAGCTGGAGCTTCCTCTGCGCTCTCCCAGTCCTGACCAGCGTGGCTCTGCTCTTCTGGGCTGGGACATCCCCTGGCAAGGGCGCTGAGGGGAGAGTGAGGGGCTGGGATAGTTCCTTTGCCAAATATAAATATTTGTTCAGAGGCAACAAAGTATTTCTTTGGTGTTGGGGTTTTATTCTCCTAACGGAAACAAAAGCAAACCAAACAAAACAGACATCCCCGCCTAAAAAAAACAAACTTACTGGAAACAGACATGTCTGAGTAACTCCAATGACCAAAACTTTACAGGTTGATTTTAACAGTGGACTGCATTAGGCAACTTCCATGTAGATCTAACGACTCGATCAGTCTATAAAGCGCCTGAAGTTCAGTGGCTTCCATCTTCCCCTGATGCTTTCTCGTTTTGGGGCTGAGCTCTGGCTCCCCGGGAGCTTCACAGCCAGTCCTGGCATCCTCCTGTCCCTCCAAACCCTCCTGCACCTCGGCTCTGGCACGGGTTCTAGGGGGAGTGGGCAGCCGTGGCACCTGCCATCGCACCCCCAACTCCACCCGCCTGTCCACGGGCAGCGACACTGGGAAGCAGCGATTTGGGGCCAAGCGCTGGGTTTTGCCCAGTGCCGTGCGCTCTGTGGCACGTGGCACGGCGAGTCAGTTCATTATCCTGTTAGATTCCCACACAGCACCTGCTCAATTGGAGCCTCGTGTGCTAGCAATTAATATGTTATGCCCTGATTAATTAGCAGGGTTAATTATGATTGCTGTTGCTCAAACCTATGTAGAGAGCGATGGCATCATGTTGCTGTGACTTGCAGTGCTGCGGATGCACCCCTGGGATTCGGGACCAGCGCGTGGCTGTCCCGGCGGGACGCGCTCGCTTGTTCCTGCAGCCCTGTGAGCTCGGGAGTCATGGCCCTGCTTGCTCCCATTAGTGCTTCCTTAAAGGCTGGCACCTCCCAGCTCCTGGGTGATGAAAAAGAACCCAACCAGTCGGTCCTGCAGGCACTGAAGGGACTGTGCCCTCCGGGGTATTTGCCCGCGTTTTATCCGGTGTAACGCAAGTTATTTACAAGATACCAGTGCAATCACCAGACTGGTACTGACCCCAACCTTCCCCAGTGCTCAGCAGTTTTTGGTCAGCTTGCACAGGCGCAGTCACTGGTGCCCACATCCAGGACCCACAGCTGGTGCCACTTCTCAGCTCGCAGCCACAAATGTGGGAGAGAACAGCAGGGCAGGCTCACATCCTGCACAGCGCTGAGCATCACCAGGCTGCCGTGAAGCTTTTGATTTGTCTGTGTGTGAAATAGTGAGACCTGGGGCCTTTTTGGCAGTTGTGAGTGAGAGATGACCACCCTTCTCATTGACTTATCCTTTTGGAGCTATCATCACTCATTTCTCTTGGGAAGAGAATGTGAGGCACTGGTAAATAATATAGGGTTGTGTATTTCTTTATCTCCCATAGAGTGTTGTCTCCTACATGCTGTTCTGTTCTAACAACATCCATCAAGACAAATGCATACCTGAGAGCAGCCTCCCTCAAA
>NW_010319024.1:0-2067 GCF_000700745.2 Antrostomus carolinensis | reverse complement strand
GGGAAAAGACAAAGAAGAAACAAGAAGGAAATTGCGCAAACAATTAAACATTTTTTTTCCCGGCGACACAGAGGATTCCCCTTGTCTGCACAAGGCAAGCACCAAAATAAGAATGCCACATCTCAAACACAAGGCAATCTATTATTCTCGGAGCAGTAACATGATACATTATCAGCCACCTTATCCTAGCAAAATGTATCATTACCTGCACTTTCTGCACTTTCCAGATCAATCCACTTTAAAAATGTAGTAATATAGAAGGGTATTAGGTACTAGAAAACTCATTATGAAAATGGCGCACTCAAATTCTTTAAAGGTGATATTTCATAAAATATACTATGCCTAGCTCTTGGCTCAATCATTCTTTTTAATAGCTCCATAGCAGCCAGAAAATAAAGTATTCATGAAGATTGAAGAAGATGATCCCATGAACTTCAATTTAATTGGTGCAAATTAAAACGATCCATCTTTTCACGCTGCCCGTCTATCTCCAATCATCAGTGCACCACACGTCCAGCACCCTGATTACAATTATCTTTTAATAGGAAAACTTGTCACTTTTTGTGTGATTTACATAAGCTTGCACAAACTTACTGGTATCATTTAGGGTTGGAATGGACGATTTTTTTTATTATTATTTTTTTTTCATTCAAGTCCCCTGATACAGTTGGGGGAAGAGGGGGCCCAGAGGTGAGGTGAGCTCTTGGCGGGGGGCTCATTTACTGCACTTAAAGGCTGGACTTGTTCAAGAAGAAAGGCAGAGAGCAGCCTCTGATACATCTTCATTCAGCAGGCCTCCCCCCAAAGAAGTGCTAATGCAGCCAGATTTCATGGTGTCTTTGCAATGACCACATTGCAATTACAATACAAAAACCTAGATGACATTTTGACTTTTAATTAGGAGGGAAATGATGCTGGTCTCCCCGCTGATGGCTCTCTCTCTCCCTCCAACACTCCTGTCCTGAGAAGGTACCCTGCAGGGTTTAATAAGCCATCAAATCATAGTGATGTGGGATGTATTCTCAAGAGTTCAAATAAAATTACCATAAATGTATGTTTACTGTTCCTGGCCTTGCATCTGGGATCCGGCTGAGGGCTCTCCAGCCTGGAGCAGCGAAAAGGACCCGCAGTATTAATTATTGTTACTATTACTGTTATTATTATTATTACTATTTTCTTTGTGATGGCCACAATCCAACAGCGAGGACGCCACGGAATGATTCATTGCCTGAAGCCATTTATGTATAATATGTTTCAATTTTGTTTCCTTATCTTTGAAAGGCAAGAGTCCTTATCACAGATGGCTTCCACGCCTTAAGATGTTGTGAGATTTCGCTCTTGTCTTCTGAGGTCGGTTTTTTTTCTATGCACTGCAATAATTAGCATTGTTTTAGCTTTTTTCCCCCTGATAACATAAACCCTAAACAGGAGGAGAACAGATAGAACCCATGTGCTCCATGGTCTTACCGAGCCTGCTCCCACCTCTATGGAAGCACGTGGAGGGGTGGTTTTTAATAAGCACTAATTTCCAGCTCCCTCTTTTCCACGGCGAAGGAGAGCGGCTGGAAATGCCTTGCCCACATAGCACACCCAGCTTATCATCCTGCCAGTATTCCACTTCTTTAGCACATCCACCACAAAGCAATTTTGAGGACTCCTTTGCTGGTGGAGTTCAAATGAAACTCATGGCTGATCTCATTAAGCCCTTGTCTCATTTGGGTGCATGAATATTAAATAGGGACGTGCGTGAGCGGGACGCTATGGAAAGGAACATTTTTCCTCTCAGCCCTGGCGCTCAAGAAGCTGCCAGCACCACTGGACTGATGTCCTGGGGGGGTCTGGTCCTGCCTGTGACAGCGGGGTGAGGGTCCCAGAGCTGCTGGGCGAGGGACGGCCATGGGTGGTGGCAGGGGGTGCCCAGGTCCCCTCCTCCCCCCGGCCAGGTGCCCCTCTGGCCGCACTCCCCAGCAGAGCTCTCCCCATCAGTCTTTTGTCACAGCAAACAACGCTGGTCGCTGTGACCCAAATAAACTCCAATCCACTTGATCTATCAGGGAAACGCGCGGC
>NW_010319023.1:0-506 GCF_000700745.2 Antrostomus carolinensis | reverse complement strand
CACAGGGTAGGTAGGGATGCTCGGGACTGGGATGTTCAGGGTTGGAAGGTTCAGAGCTGGGATGCTCCAAGTTGGAATGTTTGGAGCAGGGATGCTCAAAGTTGGAAGGTCTGGAGCAAGGATGCTCAGGGTTGAGATGTTTGGAGTTGGAATGTTTGGAGCAGGGATGCTCAGCGTTGGGATGTTTGGAGCAGGGATGCTCGGGATCGGGATGTTCAGAGCAGAGATGATCAGAATAGGAACGTTTGGAGCAGGGATACACGGAGCAGGGATGTTAGGGGTTGGGATGTTCAGAGCAGGGATGCTCCAAGTGGGAATGCTTGGAGCAGGGATGCTCAGGATCAGGATGTTCAGAGCAGGGGCGCTCAGGGTTGGGATGTTCAGAGCAGGGACGATCGGGACTGGAACGTTTGGTGCAGGGATGCTCGGGATCAGGATGTTCGGAGCAGGGATGCTCAGCACCAGGAACACACAAACAATGTCCCAGCGGATGCTCCCACTGGAGC
>NW_010319022.1:923-36662 GCF_000700745.2 Antrostomus carolinensis | reverse complement strand
TTCATCTGCCAGTTCCCTCAGGACTCGCGGAATCTTAAAATCCTAAACTCAACCAAGATGTATTTAGTCCTAAAAGCAAAGAAAGGAAAATAGTAGATAGTCTGAAAATTTTCTATGGTATTGAAAAAATAAAATGCTTCAAGGATGCTACATATGCTTGTGTAAAATCATATTAAATAAGTTAACAGAACTGAAGAAAAATGGCTCTTACTCATGTCAATCTATGTAAGATAACTTTTGATTTAAATTTTCATTTTTCATTAAATGGTGACATTCATAGATCTTAATGTAAGTAATTAAATGGAAATTAGGTGTTTGTCTTTTAGAAGAGAATGGATGAAGAAGATAAAGGTAGGGTTAAGGTTCCCGGAGTTTTACCTTTTCTCATTCTGTCACAGTGGTCCATATAATTTGCCTGGCTTCTTCAGATTAGTCAGTATAGTCTGTTACCAGGCTCAATGCCTTCTGCCATTTTCCTTTTAGTTTAATTTTGGAGATGGCTTTGTACATAGCTCCCTGGAGACTTACACTGACTAATCCCCCCTCTGCTGTAATTAAGGAGGAAAAAATAAAGGGGGGGGGAACCAAGGAAGGAAGTCATAAATAGGATTTATAAAGGGAAGCTTTTATATTGAATTCTGAGAGCCACGTTTTATAGAACATGAATGCTGACCCACTCTAAAAGGATTTGCTGGAAATTTAATTTTGGGTCTATGGCTAAAAGGGCACCTTTGCAAACTTGCATTTTTATTCATTCACCTCATGTTCTGTAAAGGTAGTTTCATCAGTATCAAGTGGCATGTTTCAGTCTCCAAAGACTGCAAAAGAACACCCACTGTCATTCTTAACAGTTCAGTATAGGGATTAAAAAAATCCTACATAGACAGGTGAAAATAAAATGGTTTCATTTTCTATATTTCATTCCATCTGTTTCAACACAGTCATGAAAATAGCAATTAATAGAAGATAAATACAGGAATCAAATAGCATTTCATAATGTCTTCTACTGCTCTTTCCTATTAAAAATTCTTTCTCTATCCCCAAGTCATCTTAGCACTTTTTGCAGTTAATACTTTATTAATTATAATTATTAATAAAACAAATTTGCATAGCTACATATTACTCAATATTTTCTTAATTTCTTCTGTTCAGAATTTGATTTAACCAAGTTTTGTATAAATGGATAGTAAATATCCTAACAACTAATGTACACCTGAGCTCGTGTAAAACTGATCAGTTTTTGTTCACCTATGTAAAATATTTATATAAAGATATTATTTGAGGGGAAATGTTAATACTCTCTCTAGTTTCCTGAGCTTTATTTAACTTGATAACCTGTTTTGCCTGCATTAATATACAATCTCAATGAACAGTTTGCACAAAAGGAGAAAGCTGTCTGAGGCATAATGGCTGAATAAAATCTACTATTTAATATCTTGATTGTTGATGCAAATTCAGTCCAAATGGATCATGAATGATGTTCATTGCAGTTTGGTGACTCTACTGTTTTCTTCAAAAATTATTTTGAGAAGGTTTGTACACCTTTTCAAATAGTTTCACACTTAGACATGCTTTTTTTAGAAGCTCTTGTAGGGAATCCCTGGTCTAAATGTTACTTAAGTAGAGACAAGCCCTTTTTCCCATCCAGCTGAGGCCCAGTGAGGTGTGGATAGTGTTCTTCCTATGTTGCTCTTTTACACACTAGTGAGATCCATTAGCAGGACATTCGGGGCTGCTGGTGCCACAGCTGCATCTGCTGTGATAGTTTTGTGGCTAAATAGCTTTTTCTTCATGGCTCTCAAACCAATCTGCTCATTTAAGAACAGAGAAGGAAAAATAAAGAGCATATTCAACTTGACAAACATTCAACATGACCTCTCGGGGGGTGGGAGGGAAGAGAAAAGTGCTAGTAAGATTTGAAGCACTTGAAGAATTATTTTTAAAAATAATCTCTTCTGTGCTAACCTTTTTTTATTTAACTGTCTTTTCTGTTGCTAAGTTTCGTTGATCTTTTAGCCTTGATTGGAAGTGACAGGAATAAGTTTTTATTGATCTGCTTTCCTTTGCTTGAAACAGCTTTGTTTATGTTAAAGCATGTCCCCTATACCTATTTGCTTAATGGTAAATGTCCTGTTGTCTCTGCATGTATGAGTAACTGCTGAGATAGGTAGTTGAATAATTTATTTTTATTTTTTTATAGAGTAAACTGAAAATGTACCGAATCACTTAAGTGCTTTTCATGTTCACAGGGATTGGTGTATTCTGCTTTTGAAGTACTGTGAAAAGTCTTTTTGTGGCTGTATTCATCAATATAATTCTTCAAAATATATTCTAATAGGCTGCTTTTTTAAGCTTAATAGGCTCTCTAAATGGTCTCCTTTCAAAAGTAAGCTGTAGAATATCTGTGCAAAAAACTTGAACAAATGACAAGGTAGGGCTCTGCTGAAGCAGGTGAGCTGGCAAGGAAGTGATGGTTTGCACTACTAAAATGGGAAAACTCAGAAACCAGCTGTATGAATTTAATGAGGAAAAAAAAAACAATTCACAGATCTGGAAAGCTGCCTCCTTTTGTGAAATTGTGGGTTTACTACTCTTGCCTGCCTGCATCCATATGGGGGATGCAGGGAATGGCATGGGATGAGCTCTGTTTCAGTTCCTGAAGGAAGATTATTCTGAATATTGTTGTTTACTGCTGTGGTGGGAAAGGATAAGACTCTGAGGATTTAAATTAAATGCTTTTCTCTCTGAGTTAGAACAAAGTCTTATTTAGGAAGATTTCTGACTCTATGATACTTGTTCTCT
This sequence comes from Antrostomus carolinensis, assembly GCF_000700745.2. Lineage (NCBI taxonomy): Eukaryota > Metazoa > Chordata > Aves > Caprimulgiformes > Caprimulgidae > Antrostomus > Antrostomus carolinensis. Next base: position 33,860 of record NW_010319022.1, on the reverse strand, counting down.
TTTCTTTGTAATTGTATTTGTTCTTTCAATCAACAGATTAATGGTCCATAATAACAAAACATGTTATGAGAAATCTAACTTAAGCAGTGTCAGTTAAGTAGCTTCCTAATCCCTAAAACCGAGGTCTTCTAGACGTCCTTCTACAACAATTACATTTTACAGAGCTCCCAGGAGACTAGTGTCTTCCATCTCTACAGGATGAACTATCAGTTCAAGATTTGCAATCTTTCACTGTGACTGCTGCCCATCCCAGACCTACAAATCTGGAAAATCTGGACTGTCAGCCCAGGCGCTGTTGCTGACCTGCGCTGCTGCTGTGCAATATAAAGATCTCATATATAGACATTTAATTTATTAAGTGGATAGACAAGGCTAAATCCTGTGCACACTAATTGTGTGGGGGTTTTTTTAATGTAATACCTGTAATATTAGTGAATAATGCTTTGTCCAACCATTTCTGACAGTATTTCCAATCTGTTTTATTATTTCAGCTTTGGTATAGCACTGCAAATGTATGACTCATTACAAAATATGAAATAATTAATGTCCTGTGCTTTTGTTTGAACCTAAACTCTGGTAGCTATTAAAATTGCCAGACTTGCTCCCTGAAGGCATTATCATTTTGCAGACTTCCCCCAACAATGTGATAATGCTTCTGCAAGTCTCTAGGGCCAGACGTGAAGCAGGCTGGGAAGGGACCTGTGTGGATAAATCTTCTTTTACCAAGAATGGCCCCGGCATTGCTGTGTGGCATGACCCTGTCGTGGTCCCCTTCTTCTTCATGAGTTGAAAATTTCTGTTTAGAATCTCCATACTTTCATTAAATTGCCACAGTAAAAAGAGCATTGGTGAACTGGCACAGACAACACAGGAACACACAAGGTATCAATAGCCTCTGGTGTGTGGGGTCTGTGGGGGGGAAGAACTACCTGTCACCCTGTTTTTCAGCCCATTCCTCATGCTTATACAAGCCTTCCTTTGAGTTCACTCAAAGATATCACCTCCATGCAGTTATTTCTGTTATGAAATCACAGGCAAAGTGATTAGTTGAAGGAATCTTAAATTTTGCATGTTCTTTTCTCTAGAATGGCCAGCTTGTAGGCAGGTAATTATTTAACTTCATTCTTCCAATACATTATAAATAATAGTACTAATTTACATGTGGACATTTGTATATTTTATGTCAATGTAGACAGTCAAGACCTGACTCAGCTGTAACAAATAAACTGCAATCATAGAATAGTTTGGTTGGAAAAGACCATTGCGATCATCTAGTCCAACCCTTCAATGATCCTACGTAAATTGTAGCAAAGAGCCAGACGGACCTGTACTTCATTGCTCTGGTTTGTTTCTTCTGTTTCAAAAACTGCTAGTAACTTTAGGGTTGTTCTGTCTTTTGTAGGCGACTTCACTCCAACTTCCTGCACTGCGACTGCCACCTAGCTTGGCTGTCCGACTGGCTGCGGCAGAGGCGCACTATTGGGCAGTTCACCTTCTGCTTGGCACCTGTAAACCTGCGGGGTTTTCTTGTGGCAGAGGTTCAGAAGAAGGACTTTGTCTGCTCTGGTAATGATGCCAGTTATTCATTTATCTATCAGCTGATGGTTTTATACTGATACATAAAAACAGTGAGTGAAAAATTATGTTGTGTTTGAATGCCATTCTGTAGCAGTCCTGTTTGTTTTTATCATTGCTAAACTGTATGGGAGTAGATAAAATTGTTAATTTTTTCAGCCTTTAAGAATTATTATATTCCAGTTAACATTTCAGCTCTCAAATTATTTTTTCTACTGTAGCATTGGCAATTATATCAACATAAGAAATTAATTAAGTGTGGATAATTTGGTATTTCTCAAGGGAAAAGCTCTACAGCTGACTGGAATATGAAAGAAAGGAAATACAAAATGTTAATCTGAGTCTGTTGATAAATGACTGGTCCATAGAATACGAGGAGCAGATTTTATTCCAGGAACTGAAACAGGATTCTTAGGGAGCCAATGCACTTCACTGTTCGACAAGTTTCCACACTGATAAATGAGGCTGATGATACACGGCCAACTCACAAACCATGTGTCTATATGTTGGGCCTATTCATCAAGTCTCTGAAACTGCCCTTGGCTCTTTTGTGATATAAATGCATTTTCTTAAAAGAAGAAGAAAAAGAAACAAAGAAAAAAAGAGAGGGAGAAAAATAGAAAAAATGGAAAAAGAAATCTCTGAACTTGACTGAATGGAAAAGATCTGGCAGAGGAGAGACACAGCAGTGTGTATGCTGTAGGGGGAAAAAAAAAAAAAAAAAAAAAAAAAAAAAGGAGGATACCAGACACAAGTTTGGAGATCGTTTTGCAAGCCAAATGGTCAGTAACACAGGAGCTTGTTGTGAAGTGGATGTGAGTCCCAGTCTTGACAGACTGCAAGTCTTGTGGTATTGTGTTCTTTATCTCTCACAGCCTGTGAGCCCTAAAGCTTTACCCTCTCTGTACTAGGGTTGAGTGATGGGAATCCAATACAAGTGCTCATGCTAGAAAAATTTTTAGGAATGCCTTTTCTCCAAAGTTTCATTTACATGTGACAAAGAAAGAAAAGAAACAGTTCTACTTGGAGAAGGCAGGCTTGATCTCTCAACTGCATCATCAATGGGAAATTAATGCCCAGCCCTGGAGGTGTGTAGTAAGTGTTATGGGCACATGGAAAATTAAGTTGTGCACCAGTGACTTTTGTGACACAATTTTCAAGAGTGCTGAGCAGCTTCTACACAGTTGTGGGAATTTGATGATGCCCAGAATATCTGATAAATTACATCAAAAGTTTAACTAAAATAAAAGTTTAGAAATCTAACAGTCTTAGGAGAGGGAGGATAAAATAAATGGGTAAATTAATAAAGCTCTTAACAGAATCTAATTTTATCAAAGAGGTAACCACAGCATTTTTTTCTTATGAAATAAAGTTTCAGATGGGGCATGAGTTCAGGTATTTGGATTTATGATAGAGTGAAGTGAAGTGAAGGAAAAGTAATTGTTTAAATCAGGAGAACAGATAATAATTGCTGAATGAGAAATGTGGATAGAACTCATCTAAACTGAGTTTTCTGTGCAGACTATGACTTCCAAAAGAGAAAGTTTTTTAACAGTTGCCTGGTGGAACAAGAACATATAAGAGAACTCTCAAGATGGGACAGCTTTTTAAAAAAACATAAATTAATAAAAATTAAAGGAAAGAAACTTTCAGAGAGACAGTCCATCAACCATATCCCCTAACCCTTGTTTGGGAAATGAAATATACAGAAAAAGAAATGCATTTGAAGAGCTCATTTTAGTGGAGGATTTAGCCGAGAACTCAGCTTAGTACATGCTAGTTCAACAAAACCTGCACGGACAGCTAGTTTAAAGGGGTTATAAATCTTCCCTGCTCCTTTTTACAGTTCTTATTCCTGATTTTACAGCATAATTTGTTCATGTTTGACTATGAAGTCAAACTAGGACAGGAGTTGAATAGTGACCTAAACCTGTCCCTCTGCAAAGGACTTTTATACAATTTAAGCTTATATGAATCAATGTAACTAGCCTCAAGCTGGCAGTGAAAGCTGCCTTTGCATCATAGTTATGAAGAGCTGAAATACAATGTAGTGAACTATGTTAAGCATGGGCTCAGCATTTCAAGCACTTGTGTTTTTATGGCAGTGGGAATATCATCACAGGAAAAGAAAACCCAGCTTTTCCTCCACTATAAAATGGACTTCATCAGAGCATTCCAGTTCAAAACTGTGCTGTTGCATGCTTCAAAGCAGAAAGAGTCGAATAAAATAATTTGTTGAAAGAAGAAAAACATCTTTGAAAAGCTGACTTCTGGTTATTCTTTGAACCTTATAGAAAAATAGGATTTTTTGACAATAATTTGATGAAAAATATTCCATTGGAAACAAAATTTGAATGCTACATATCAAGGAATAGCATAAGCTGAAAAAGTGAAACACTGATAGAAAAGTGCCATAACTGGAACCCAAATTACTTGATTCTTTCTGAGCACTATGCTCCGAGTCCTGTACAATGATGTTTCTAAGAAGTTAGTGCAAAATCTCTCAAGATAATGTTGCTGAAGTCAGTTATGTGCAGATATATCTATGTAAAGTGAGTCATACCTGTGTAAACAAGAGTCAGTCTTTCAAAAATCAGCTTGTACACATAAATTATAAAAATCCTAATTCAAATGGCACTTGTAGGCAAATTGTGAGCAGTGAAAAAGCTATTCCAGGTTTCACTCATTCATTCCTATGAGCATTTGGCTCAGAACTGTAGGTAAATGTGTAGGATTAAATAGTGCGTGGTTACCTGGAGAAAGGTTTGCAAATATGTCTAATTGGATTTGTGTTCCTGAGGAGGCAGGGGAAAGGTCATTAACAGAACTGAGCACAGTTGGGACTAGATGGCCTCTCACCATCAGGGGAGAGCACTGAATACTGCTGGCAGTCCTATCACCCACTAGAGCCTTCTGGCTGGCTTCTTCGTAAGCTGTCCCCTTCTCGTAGGAGAGCCTCTCCTCCAGAGTCACCCCTGACAGAGCAGCCTTCCTGGGCCTTTGCCTTAAAGCCATCTGTTCCCAAAGAAGTCTCCACACAGACTCTTCTTCCTGCACAGCCAGTTATTGAGCTCTGGGATGTGTTTAGTAAGACAATCTCCTACAGATCAGCACGTTGTAGAAGGGAAAATTGTGTGGCGCCAGAGGATGAGTGCCCCTGTTGGTGTGCTGCACAGAGCATGATGTATTTCTTCTCTCTCTCCACCATAACCTTGCAATTCTCTGCCATGTTGCCATGACAAGTGAAACGATACACTGAGCAAAGACTCAATGTTAGTTGAAATATTACCTGCATTCTGAGCCTTGGGAAGTGTTTATTTTTGTATTCCCTTAGCTAGCAGAGAAGCATCTGGGGGTGCTGGCTTATTTTGGTGCCTCTTAGAGCCTTCCAGTCTTTTCCTGGATCAAACCCAGCTTCCTTCCCACATTCAGATGTTTCACTGTTGAACTGGCTTCTCTAACTCTGTGTCTCTGACTCAGTCTGTCTGTCTCTCTCAAACACACTTTCTCTACCTATTTGTCTGTCTTTTGTCCTCCTCTGACCTCCTTAGGATAGTAATTTTATTTCATTTTCCTCTCATATAAGTTTTATTATGGCTCTTTGATTTTTCTTCCACTTGCTCTTTACTTATTGAAGTTGAAATTAAGCTACGTATTGATCAGTTGCATCAAGTCATAATGTGTTTTCTCACATGCGTTAGTGTGACTGTAAAGCTTTGCAAACTGAAGCAGTGGGTTAATTAAGTTATATCATCGGCAGCACCTTGGTCTCTTCAGTGCTCTGTGCAGGACCCACTGCGTGACCCCATTTGGATTTTTTTTACAACAATGAATCATTCTGTTTTTCCTAAGTATATGAATGAGAAAATAAATATACATCTGAACTACATCTGAGAAATAAAGCAGATGCATTCAGGAGCGTTGTTATCTCATACTGTGATGGGTAGTGTACTTCAGCCACTGCTGTCCTCAGCCAGCTGCTGTCAGAGCAGCTCACCCAAATGTCATCAGTTCTCAACTGGTTGCTTGCAGAGGAGTCTGTCTGGTAGATAAACAGGCAGAGATGACATGCTGATTTCTGTGGGTAGCAGGAGGAAGTTAATTTTTATTTTGTACTGTTGCTGCCAATTCTGAGGCAGTATGTTAGGACTTGGCATTGGCTCTGAAGGTGCAGGCTGATACAGATTCGTTATAGTTTTGGCCAGTAGCTTGAGGTATTTTACAGTGGGCAGCGTTTACAATGGAGCATGAAGATTAGATGAGATTTCTTATAAGAGAACAGAGATTGATACTTCTAACAGTTAATGAATTCATGCTTTTCTCAGTAAGAAGCACCAAATTCTAAAATCTTGAAATTAATTTGTACCTGATTTGTCCTGTATGTCTTGTAGTATGAAATTTAGCAAAGTTTAAGTGTATAATATGTGATTTTTAAGTACTTCTCTAAGATAGCAAGAGAGAAATCATTACCAGAGCCAAGTGTCTAGTGATTTCTGGCTAACTAAACTGATACTGTTTTTAAGAAAACAATGGATTGATCCAAATCTCAGTTGAAGATATCGAGTTTCTGATTCATATGGTGAGATGGCAGCTAAGGTATAATAAAGAGAAAAATATGTTAGTTTCATGCTGCTTAATGCAGCCTGGAAGCAAATTTATTTAAGTGAGGTCAAACAGTCTTAAAATATAGCTGTTTTTTTCTGACCCAGACCACAAAACTCAGTAGACTGTCTTGCTTCATTTTTCTCCAAATAACTTCATAGCATATTGTGGAGGAGAAAAACAACAATGAGTAACTAATAAAATAGCACTTCTGAAGCTTAAGTATCTTAATGGGAGCATTCAGAAGATGCCAAAGGAAAAGTGTGTGGGGAGAGGAACTACCCCCATCTGCTCCTATTTAAAAGACTCTGTGTAATAGTATATCAGCAACAGGTCTGCTCCTTTCAACATGGGATGTGGAGGTACTGCCAGCCCGTAAGATTGGTGCTCCCTGGAAACTAAAGAAGGCAAGGGGGTACGATTTGCTAATGATGCAGATTTTGCTAGTGCTGGACGGTAGCAATTGCTCCTGAGGGAGCAGAGCAGTTTCTCTCCATGCAGTCCATCCTCGTTCATGCAGAGAAAGGCTGCTGATGGCCCTTAGTTTACTTAGGTCACAGGAAGATGGATAAACAAAGTGGGAGGAGGAGGCCTTTTTCTCTATGTGCACACGTGGGAATCGTCACTTTCTGCCATGTGGGACATCCCCATTGTACAGCTGTTTTATTGCTTTTAGAAGTGAGCTTAACCATTTAATCTAACTCTGACCTTTTTCTAAAACAGTGACCTGTGAGTCATATTAGACAAATAACGTCTTTTTTTCTCACTGTTAAGTTGGTTCATGCTTTTTGTGACCATCAACAGACCCAATAAGTGCTCTTACAATGGAATCTATGCAGGACTTTCAGCACTGTAGGACTTTTAAAGCTTTTTGGTAAAAATTCTGTTTTAAATTTGGTCTTAGAAACTTATTGAGGAACTCTGATAGAATTTTTACTTCCTGTTATAATTTGCTACCACAAACTAACATTGACATCTAATCTAAAGAAACATTTCAATACTGTGCATTTGTTAGTTGCTCCTCAAATAAAAACCCATAAGAGGTTTGGAGAGATACTAATCACTATTTATCAGAGTTTGTTTGTTTTCTGTTTCCATTAAGTTTCTTATTACAAATTTAAATTTTCTCTGGCACTAGCAGTTATGTTGTTTCATACTGTAAGAATTTACTTCTTGAATTGCTTCGTATGTAAGATGCCACATATGGTGTTTTTTACTGAGGGGACCATCTTGCAAATCTGAAGGATGAATATCTGTTTCTTAAGGCACTTAATATTTATTTGAAGACCAAAGCTGAAAATTTGCTTTAAATTACAGTAAACTTAGTTTTACTGTCCAAAAAATGATGTCTTACCTTTTCAGTATAATTACCTTTGTTCTGGAATTCTCTTTTCCCCAGAGCAGTATGTAGCTCTTTAATGCTTATTTAATGATGGTGGGTTGGAGTATAATTAGTCAGCCATGGAGCTTTTGAATTGTTGCTACATAATATAGAATAATAATGCGATTAGTTTTTAAATTAATGTCCAAAACCAGGGGCTTGTTTTATTACTAGTATGTTGGTAGTATTTTGTTATACAGTGGAAATGCATCAGGGTGGTGTGTCATGCCATGGATTAGTACCACAGCCTCCTGTACAAAGGAACAGGGTTGACTTTGAGCACGTGCCCAAGCCTTTGTATGAAATCTGCAGACTTTTTCTGTTTGATACATGTACGTGATTGGCAACACATTCATGGATACTCAGTTAATAAGAGTAATTTTAAAAAGCTTAAAGGTGCTTATAAAATGACTGCAGAATTCCATAAATGAATAGGTGGCAAATACAAAGGTGCAAACAGTCAATATCAGGTTCATGTGAATTTGTGTTTTATAGACAATGAAATGTAGTGATGTTAGATAGTTCATTAAAACAGTGGTGGGTGGACTATGGCAGGTGGCAGTCCCCCCCCCAGCGGCTCTCACCTCCCCAGGGCTGCTGCGGAGCTGGCTGCGGCAGGATGGAACCGGCTGGAACCAGCTGTGCCCAGCACAGGGCAGCCCTGGCCTCCCCTCACAGAGGCCCTGCAGCCTCACTGCCAGCACATGCACACAGACACCTCATGCCACAGCTGAAGGGGTCTCCTGCCTCATTGAATTAATTCCTTGCAGGCAAACGTGTTTAGGTCAGAAGATTTGCAAGAATTTTATTCCGTAAGTTCCAGACACCATAAAGAGCTGGAATGTTCCAGAGATCTCTTGCCAAGGACCAAAGACAACAACCTCAGCCTCTCCCGGGTGGAAGGCAAGAATGGTCACCATTGCCCTGCGTTCCATAGCGTGTACCAAATGCCAAAGAATTTGGTCCAAGGAATTCTGAGGTGGCTCTGGGAAGGCGACAGTGCCTCACTCTTCTTTGCCTACTCATCTGGAAAAAGTGTTTCCTCACTCTGCATCAGGCCACTGGGTAAGCTTGTGACCAGGGTAAGCTCGTGACCAGGCTGAACCCCTTAGGTGTCATTACCAGGAGAAATGTCACATCCTGCCCGACATCCTTTGAATAGCTATGTCAACCTGTAACACTTCTGACTGAAGTGAATCCCATCTTCCTTCTCTCCCTGAAGACACCAACTTTTGTGCTGAGGCAGGGAAAGTCCTGTGTTAGCTGCAGCAGGACGTGGGGCAAACAGAAGCAAAGACAAACATGCAATCAAACAAAATCAAGTTGTGTTTAAGACTCCTTTTCACATACCAACTTCATTGAGAAACAGTTCAGGTTCTTTAACGAATAACCTGTTTAGAAGGCTGTTCCAGAACTATACTGCCTTCTCAGGCTTGCAATTGATCATGACCATTATCTATCATTTAACCTTGTACAGGTGGTATCCTTTCACTTAAATAATTTGTCTTCCTCTTCATTTTTATGCTTGTATATATTTATAAGTTCACTGTATTATTTCTGAACCTATTTTTAAATGTCACTTCATATGCACCTTCCAGACTGCTGATACGAATTGTGGAATTGACTTTAATGAGATTACTGTGCATAGATGCCATTTGAACTGCAGAAGCACTACACCTTTTAAGACTTTCTAGTGGCATTATTTTTTTAGTCTTTAGCCTGTTTTGGATGAGCAAATAATATACAAATCCAGAGAACCAAATACATAACTTTCTTTATGGTGCAATAGTCAGAAAGTTAAGTCCTGGCTGATTTTAGGAGAAAATGACTGTGTTGACAGGGCTGGAGAAAGACATTCAAAGAAAGGCTTAGAGTGGCCACAGGGCATAGGAGATTTTCAAACTTTACCTTTTCAATTTCTCCTATGGATGACTTAAATGGAATAAATTTCCCTGAGAGAAAAACAACTTTGTCATAGGTTTGAAAGGACTTCAGTTGTCTCACAGATTCTGTTTTAGTAATCCTTCAAAACAAATCACCTATTAAACCTCAGTTGTTACAGGTGAACCACCTTTGTTCACTTTCTTCCATTTTGTTTAAAAATATTCCATACAATTTTGTTGGTATTATTGTTAATTAAATAATTGCAATATTAGTGCTTTTAGGATAAGAAGATGCGAAGTAAGGTCTGATTTTCAATGGTGTTATTTTACTGATCTATTTTGAACCATGCAAAATAGGGTTTTTTTAGAATAAAGTAGGCTTCATCCATTACACTAGACCTTCACAGAATCACAGAATCACAGAATGTCAGGGATTGGAAAGGACTTCGAAAGATCATCTAGTCCAATCCCCCTGCCGGAGCAGGAACCTAAATGAGATCACACAGGAAGGAGTCCAGGCGGGTTTTGAATTTCTCCAGAGAAGGAAACTCCACACCCGCCCTGGGCAGCCTGTTCCAGTTCTCTGACCCCCTCACTGTAAAGTAGTTTTTTCTCAAGTTTAAGTGGAACCTCCTGTGTTCCAGCTTACAACCATTGCCCCTTGTCCTACCATTGGGCATCACTGAGAAGAGCCTGGCTCCATCCTCATGACATTCGCCCTTTACATATTTATAAACATTAATGAGCTCTCCCCTCAGTCTCCTCTTCTCCAAGCTAAAGAGACCCAGCTCCCTCAGCCTTTCCTCATAAGGGAGATGCTCCACTCCCTTAATCATCTTCGTGGCTCTGTGCTGGACTCTCTCAAGCAGTTCCCTGTCCTTCTTGAACTGTGGGGCCCAGAACTGGACACAATATTCCAGATGCAGCCTCACCAGGGCAGAGTAGAGGGGGAGAAGAACCTCTCTTGACCTACTAACCACACCCCTTCTAATACACCCCAGGATGCCATTGGCCTTCCTGGCCACAAGGGCACAGTGCTGGCTCATGGTCATCCTGCATGAGCCAGCACTGGCTCATGAATTCCTTCAGTGAATTCCTTTCACTGCAATTTCATTTTTTATTCATCAATATTTGTTTGTAAACCAATTGGTGTTGACTTTGCCTACAGAACAGTTGTGTTCATGTGCCATGAATTTTTAATAAATAAATTTACTATTTGGGAATATTCACCAAAACAGTGAATTTTAATCAAATAATTAATATTCATGCAAATTTTTGCATACCATGAACTTGATGGTACTAACATCATCAATCAGGGTCTCCAGTCACTAATCATAAATACTTAATGTTGTGCTCTACAAAAAGCCTTAGATGGAGATATTTGCATAAACCATTTGCTGCACATTCCTGTAGAATAAGCGCATTTGTACAATTTTTTCTTCATTAGTGGAATATTTGCCATCAATAAGGAATGTTAACTTTGCAGATAGTCAGCTGTGATTGACTTGCCCATATCTCTCAGCAGGATTATGCACACTCAAGTGTATTTTAGACTGGGATGCAAACACTAATCAAGACCAATACATCTGCTTTAGGTATCTTTCTGAGATTGTGTTACTGGGAATGTAGTGAAAGCTGTAGCTCATGTAGGAGTAATTGATTTCAGATATCCCAGCATTGTAAGAAGGTCCAATGGGTTATTTAATTAAACCACAAAAGGTTATAATATATCCATAGATCTGCAGTACTTGTAGTGTTTTGTTTATCGATCAATAATTTTATGTCTGATATATTTAAAATGATTTAAAGTCACCACAGATTTTTAACTGGTAAATCCTGTCAGACTTATCTTAAAATCCATTAATATTTTTTAAAGATTACTAACATTGTGCTGGTGGAAAAGAACTGCTCCAAAGGCAGTTGGATAGGTGAGGAGGTAGTAAAACATGCTACTTAGTGTGCTGTACCTGGGTGTCAGTGCAAATGAGATTACTTAGTTTATTTAGTCATTGCAAAATTTATTTTAAATGCCTGTGACTTTTAAACTGTTCATTTATACACCATAACCATTCTATTCTAATTGTAATAGCAGTCTGTTTGCTGCTCTTAAAAGACTAGAGGCCAATGAGATTCTCATTTGGAAAAAGCACTTACTTTTTTTCTGTAAACTGCTGTGTCCTAAGTCTCTCCCCTGGCTCCTTTCTCTCCTCTAACCCATAGTATGAGACTAAAATAAAGTGGCATGCCAGACATTAACTGCCTTAATCATTGAGGCTATCATTCCATTACATCAGACACAAAAAGCATAGTAATTTTTGTTAATCATGTTCCTATCCTAGCTTCCACATTTTGTTAGTGGTGGTTTTTTATAGCAAAATGAGGTGATGGGTTTTTATCTCTTAGAGAAAAAGATAATTAGCATGGTGAACTAGTGCTGCTGTGTAACAGAGAAAATCTGAAAAAGACAAGAGGACAGAGAGTAAGAACTCCAGAAGTAAGAACTCACTGAATATTCATCAGTATTCATCATGGAATCAAAAGTATTTTTACTTAAGCACAAAATGTCAGTCAAAAGTGGCCAGAGTACCAGATATTTTGGGGCACTCAGAGGGTTCAAGTCTATAATGAGAAATTAAGTTTATAAAAATACTCCTTTTTCCATCCTATTTTAAATGATATGAGAAAACTGATGGCTCAATATATGTGGAAAATAAAGAGTCCGCACAAAGACGGCCTCTTTCTTTACTCTTCTTTACTTTCTTTCTGCGTAAGATGTTATTTTTTCATCCCATTTGGTTGCATCTTCTCTCAGAATAAAGACATTATATTGCTTTATCTCCCTCTTTTGACATCATGTAGCTCCCTGGTTAACTAATTGGTTATTTGTTTTACTCATTAGTCAAATCAAACTCCGTTAACATAAAAATTTCTCTTTTGTAGTGGGTTTTGGTCCCAATTCAGGGTAAATAAAAGGTCTTCTGTTGGCTTTGGTCAACTCTATATCAGGTGCTTGTTCAGAAACGATCTGAAAGGCTTAGGGGGCAGCACAAATAATGTTCTGATTTATCTTTTGGCCTTTGCATTCATAAAGTTGCTAGAAGTTCCATGATACTGAACTAATATGATATTAATTATCACCTTGCTACTGTTGTGTAGCAGTTTAAAAACCAATGTTGCTACCTGCTTTTTGTGCAAGGAAGACTGGTATTTCTGTCTTTTCTCTCTCTTTTCAGAGTGCTTTTTATAAGAACCTCCTTTCAAACCATTCCTTTAGCATAGAGGACTCTGCAATACTGCGTCACACAAAATGTGGAGGCGATGAGCTGACTTCCACTGAATCTTCTACTGTTGATTTAGGTGCAGTAGAGTCAGGAACAGACTCTTAAAACTCCAGCTGGCTATATGTTAGGTTTTTGGATGTTGTGCCCTAATGAAAAAGGAGTGTATTGCTGCTTCTCTAACCCACAGTGATATGTTGTAGTGTTATAACCGTGCAAAAGGCATTTTTCCCCTTGCTACAAAGCCTCATCAGAAAGCACATCAGATGTGTGATGATAAAGGATGTGTGGAAGATTTGACCTTGATGACAACTTTGTTTCTGCCTCCCAGAGAGCAAGGATTGCTCTGAGGTGTTGATAATTCCTCCTTATCCCCAAAAGCTTGCAATAGCTTGTTTGCACTTCCCTCATTCTTCATTTTATTTTGGGCATTACACCACGAGGTAAGAAGACAAAAAGAAAATGTAAAACGTAAGTGGTGAGGTTGTAAGAGCAAATTTTTTTTCTTATGCAAAGATAACCGAGATAAATGCCTGTGTGCATTTCGAGGCAGTATAAACTCCTATTGGAAGTAGTCATAGTTAAAATCTTACAGAAACCTTAGACTCTGTGAAAGGCAGAGCTGGCAGTGTTGTTGGTGATTGGTGACAGAGCTCCATTAATTTTGAAGGAATTCTGCTAATTCCCAATGATGGTATGTCTGCCCCTCATTGCATTCCTATAGCCAGGAGACAGACCCAAGAGAGTTGTTTATCCTATCTGTTGTACATGTTGAACTAGTGAAGATTTTTTTTGTTGTTGTTTCATTCAAATAGCTACAACGTAAATACTGTATTACACGCATGGTCACATATATAGACTATGTGACTGTCACGGAAGTTGGAAAGCGGGCTATAAATGTGAGAGGATATTTTACCAAAGAGAAAGGATCATTAGGACCATCTCATGATGAAAGCAGCTGCCCATTCTCATAAAGAATGTATTTGACTCCTACCCATACCACAAATGTCTTTTGAGATCCATTTTTTTCCAAGATGGTCATTACCTCTGAAAATCTAATTTCTGGATGCCTGAATTGGAGTTCTGAGGTCTGATCTGCCAAAATACAATTGCTCACAGCTCTGATTAGCATCAGTGAAAGCTATATTTAAAACACATACAGTGCTATGAAACCGACATTTTTCTCCTGCTCTCCTGACAGAAAGTCAGCTGATGACCCAATAAAAAAAAATTAAATCCAGTACTTCAATTTGGCAACATTTCATACACAAATGAAATGGTGATCTTATCCTGAAACTTGACAGTATACTTTAATATAAAGCAGTTCTATCATCCTTGGGTAGAAAATAATATATAAAGAGGCTGACTGCTTCCTTGAACAAAGAGAAATTCAGACAAAAAGAAGCAAATTCACATCAGAATTCAATACCTTTCTAATGGAAGGAATGATTTTGCAGTAATTGTCTTTTGCTTTCCAGTAGGGCTCCCTCTGCAAGTGTAAAGTCAGCCTGTAGAAGTTTTCAGCTGTCATCTTCAAACTAATATTTATGGGTTCCACTGAACGTCTTTCTGATGTTGACTTTTCATTGCTGTTTACGTATGTAGGAACATATGTAGGCTTGCTATATGAGTTGACTTTGTTGTGCATAGTTAAGGGCTAAACCAGAGGGTATGTAGGCATAAATCAAGAGAGAAAATTTATAAGAATGTTCCATTGTTATAAAATTTTAATTCTTATAGTGATATTTTATTTCAAATTGATGCAAACAAGTATTTGGGGGCTTTTTGTCACATGCAGTTATAATTTATGCAAGTAGGAGTCATGGGTCTTTTCCAAGACCAGCCCAATGAATGTACAGCTTTTCATATTGTTTTCATATGTATTTGTGGTTTGACAATTATGATATTTTAATTTTTCCAACCAAAAGATTAAATATGTTTTGTGATTATAATCTACTGAAATCTATAAAAATACTAGTTTTTCCTGTTTCTGTTATGATTTTGTCACTCTTTACCAACACAGGCCTTCACATTGTGGTTTCTTGTTACATGTACTTTGGAAATATGATTCACCATAAATAAGTCAATAACTGCTGCAACTTTATAACCTCAGTTAGTATAGCAAAATCGTTTTATCTATGTCTCAGTGTATGTATATATCAAAATTTTAAATGTAAGAATCGTAACCATTTGAGTAAAATTGACATAATTGCTACAGTTTTGAAAAACCTCAATGACACTTCATTAAACCTGAATCTAGTGGATTGACTAGAATGTATGTAAAGCAACATCCTCACTCTAAGGCTTTGCTCTATAAGCAGCTTCTTGTCTTTCAGTGGAATTACTAGATGAAGTAAAGATCTGAAGGTTTGAACTCACATTTTTCTAAATTCTTTCTGTGTTTCCATTAACTGCATTGTCTAATCTTGAAAAAAATAGCTTTATATTTCCAATCTTTATACCATAACAGGTTACCTCATTTCAAAAACATGTCATGGTTGATGACAATCTTCTCTCAGTATGTAAAAATATTCAAGGAGTGTTTGTGTAATGGAAACTTCTAACTTCTAGGCAAAGATAACTTTTGGAAATACTACTTGATATTAAGGCTTATTTTTTAAATCTTTTAATAACTTGATATAGCTGATCATAAAGGGGACCAAAGAAGTGTTCATGAGGGAAACTGATTGATAGAGTGGAGACTGAGGAAGAATAAGAACACAGTAATCTTCTACATGTTTTCTCTGCAGTTGATTTTTTAGCACATTATATTCACTGAATCCAAATAAATTATTACTTAATATAGTAAAAGAATCTGGAAAACTCAGAGGCTGATGTATTTTGTTGTTAAAATCTCAGGTGATCATTTTTCAAAACTAACATTTAATGTTTTCATTATGTCTCAGGTTCTCAGTCTGAACCTCCATCGTGCAGTACCAGTTCCATCACTTGCCCATCTGCCTGCACCTGCAGCAACAATGTAGTGGATTGTCGAGGAAGGAGCTTAACAGAAATTCCAGCTAACCTACCAGAGGACATTTGGGAAATGTAAGTGCCAGTGTAATGCACCATTCTTTTCCATGTCGCTCCGCTTTTGGCCCGTAACATAGCCTCCCGTGTGGAAGAAAGGCACAGGTTTTGAAAACTGTTCTGAGTCGTTATCAGGTATATTGTCATTGTCCTCTTTGCTTTTGTTGTTTTGATCTAAGGGCTCAAACCACTCCTTAGTGTAAATTAAGATATTGTTTGAGGTTCCCCTGCCCCGCAGCAAGATGAAGTTCTTGGTGCATTATATTCAGATTGTTCTTACAAATCTGGGATTACAGTTCTATAGCCAGGAAAAGGAAATACACTGTCCTTTTTTTTTTTTTTTTTTTTTTTTTTTTTTTTTTTTTTTTTTTTTTTTTTTTTTTTCATTGAATTGTTTTATTTTTAGTTGGTGAACTCCCCAAGAGATGGAGGGATTTTGTGTTAGCTTGGCAGGATGCATATGTAATGAAGTATGACATCAGAACACATTGTCCCTGCTGATTTTACCTTCTGTTTCTTGTCTTCCACATTTTATGACCAATTCTTTAAAAGTTTTGTGACTTTTTTGTGTTGTGAAATCCAATGCTGGTTTTACAAACTTGTTTGTCTTTACTACCTTTAGGAATTGTAATAATCCATTTTTGAGTCCATGACTTAATACTACTGTGGTCCTGAAATACTGTTACATTAAACCAAGTTTCCTTTGGTTAGTCCATAGGGAATGTAGCTCATTTCTTTTCCTATTTAGGTGCTTGTTGTGCAGAGGTTACTGACATCTAACCAGGTTTTACAATCTACATGGTATGGATTGAAATATTTGTATAGTCACTGGACTCATTCAGTTTCTTGCTGCTGTAGAAATAGTGCTACATAGCAAAATTCACTAGGATAAAGCATGAGCTGAATTGTTCACATGTAGCCTGGCCCACTATGATATGCCAGGAACGTGACAATTGTGGCCAGAAAGATGATGTGCTCTATTGTTTGCTGGTGATCTGCTCTACACCACTCCCCTAAGTTATTTTATCAGTTGCTTTTATAATTTAAGATTCACCTCAAATTTGTTTGCAATCTCAGCACAACAGTTTAAAGGCAGCTTATGCTTGATTGTACATCTCCACAGAGAAGTTATATTACCAATGAAAAAAATAGCTCAGTAAATGCAAAGAAAAATAAAATAATATAAATAAAGAATAAAAATCTTAAAATTAACATCGTTGAAAATGCATCTAGAGCATGTAAAAATGTTAACAGGAAATACAAACTCTTGTGCAAGATGTTCGGAGTGCCCATTACCTGCTTGCTCACCTCCTGACAAAGTTCGGAATGTGTTGGTTGTGTTCATTTCAAGTATACTATGGCACACAAAATATACATGTAATACTTGGTTTTCTCTGCATTAAAGTCAGTTAAAATTATCCTGAAAATATAAATTGTGTTTGGCATTCTAAGAATATTCAGCGTTTAGTCCTGTTTCAAAATCTGTCAGATGGAGTACAAATTTTCAGGAGTGGCAGAAATGCTCCAATAATAAGAGACAGATGATGAAATTGGTCCAGACTTGCTCACAGATAAGGGTTTGTCTAGGAGAACTGTAAAATTTAATTTTGTAGTGTTGAATGTTGCAGTTGTTATCCCGCAACGTCCCGTCCGGTCGAGGAGGCACAGAGACAAACACACACCCCGTCTCTGGGCCAATGAGCACTGACACCAATATGAGGATGCTGCAAATGGCGTTTAATGATGTGCGACACAGTACTATATGGTGTGGGTTCACTACGTCAGTTGAAAATGCTAGCATAAATCAGATGATCTTTGTGGCTCCATGCCAGAGTAACATGGAGAGCAGTATCTGCAGGAAGACTGAGATTGGTGTGCTTGGGCACTGTCCTGACAGCAGTGCACCTAAGTGTGAGAAAGCGAGTTAAAATGTTCATCTTTAGTGTGATTATAATAGTATCAGGTATCCAAGTCCTGTCTCCATTTTGGCTGCTCCAGTCCAAAAACCTAGCCCCTGTAACTTGTAGTAAAAGCAACTTAGAAAATCTTGGGAAAGCAGAAAGCAAAGGAAGACTTGGAGAGCCTTTAAGTTAGACTATCAGGTAGAGAGTCAAGATGTATAACATTTTAAGAAATTTGCATAACCTGGAGGTTATAAACCTTCTAGATCAATAGAACACTGCATAAAGCCCTTGGCAGACCATTTAGTGATTTAGATCTGTCAGACTTCCTGAGTTTTAGGCAGTACTTGAGTCTGTGTCTCACATCACTCTAATCCTGCACGTACCTTTTGCAATTCACAGGCACTTCAGGTGGGAGTAGTTCTGCAGAACTTGGTAATGTAACCCTCATGAGAACATCTATTGCTCACTTTCTGTGGGAATCAATCCTGTGAAGATTTCATTTTTATAGAAGATATATTAAGAAATTTAAGTACTTCTATCAGAATACGTCTTAGCAAGTGACATCACTTACATACAGTTGTTCCTACTGATAAAATGGTGTTTTCATTTTGTAAAAGTACTAGTAAAAAAGAGCAATTAACCTTATATCCAAGAGCAAAGTATTGCATATTCATACATAGAGTAAAGGATATAGTCACACAGAAAAATGTTTCTAGACAGATGGAAGAAGCTGCCACAGTATTTTGACAGAAAAATCCTGACATAAATTCTTTTGACCAAGAGAGCCCTTCTGCTTTATGCAGAAGTCTGTCATACTGCTCAGAAATTCAGTTTGTTGGAGGCTGCTCTGGTCTTATTCAACATAAAACCCATCCAGAGGTCTGCTTCCAGCTACACATGGAATACTGACTGTCTTTTGATTTGATACGACAGGCAGCGTAATATACTTTGGCTATAATGTTATAGCAATGGGGCCAAGTAAGTTCTCTCTACAAGCTGCAACCCACATCTCTTGCTCTCACACAACAATACTGCTGGTTTTTTTTTTCCCCTATGGTTGGCATTTAGTCAGACCCTTTGTATAAAAGGTGTCTAGGTAGTGGTGCTGCCTGAACACTTCTTTCTGGACTCTAATCCCGTGATCTGATCCTCATCATCTTTAAGAGACCTTACTCTTACTAGAGGTGAGATTCCTCCTATGGAGTATGGGGTACCGACAAACTACATGGCCTGGTTGCTGCTACGTAGAATCCTGTGGGATGTTATTTGAGATGGTGGATTTGTCGTTCAGCTGTTTCTAGCTAGCATAGTAAATACTCATTCCACTAAAATACATTTCCCCCTATAGACTGTATTCATAATATTTATATGATAGTATTAATATGCTGTGCCTTCCTCAGTTCTGCTTGGGGCATTTCCAAGTTCCTTTGCTTGGTTATTAGTTGCATTCAATTACAGCTTTCTAGTTCTTATATTTCCTCTTAACTCAGTATTTCTTTGTAAACCAAATTGTATCTGATAAGAACCCCTGATTGACAAATTGCTCTACAAAAATGAAACACACAGCTTTTACTCTAACATAGTTGTTGAAGGTGACCTATATTTCACTTATGTTTCACTATTAATTAAAGATCTTTTACGCACCCTTCCTGCCTTTTTCTTCATTAACACAAGTAGGCAGAACCTTCTCTGACAAAGCGGTGAACAAGTCCTGAATTTGTTTTTGTTGATAAAAACCTATCAAAAACCAGGCAACTTGCTTGTCACAGAACATAACCCAAGCATCATATGACAATAATTTTCTCTTGCTGCTGACCTCTGCCACATGTGATTTAGAAGTGCTTCTCTGTTACACCTCTCCCCAAGATGCATTATGCTGAAGGCCCTCATTGCAAGAATGTTTATTATTAAATTACGGAATTTAGAAAAGCTAGAAATCTGTATCTCAGCTTTGCTTTTTCATAATTTCATAAAATAGGTATCTAGAATGTACAAAATGCGATTCACTTTTTTATAAAGCTTCTTGTTCAGTGGGGAGCTGACATCAGCAGCCAAATTGACTGAGGAAAAATAAGTTAGAAGAAATTGAAGGTGAGGAATACAAACTGTGTTGAATGCTATAAAAGAATCTCTGCTTGCAAAGTAGTTCTCTTGTGTTTTTCAGAGGAGAAATGAAGAGTGTATGTTACAGCGAAACACATGAGAATAAGCACAGAAAAGTTTTGCATGAGTACTTGGATGAAAACAAAAGTCATTAAGCACCTGGAGGCATTTACTGAAAAAGAAATACCAAAACAGATATGGCTTGATGGTTTGCTGGTAAATGAACAGTATAGTAATTTCATTACATTGGAACAGCATCTATAATAAAAGGAGAAGTTTGCATTTATTTAGAAAGAGTGAGAGAAAATACATACAAGATAAATAGGGAACACAGTGTGAATGCAGAATAGATTTGACCTTGGAGGGAGGGAGGGAGGATATACAAACTGGTAGGACACAAAGTTGCCAAAGAATCTGTTTTTCTGATCAGACTTGATCACACCCAGTGCCTGTCAGACTGAATGACAGCTCAGCCCAGGACGGCAGCAAAGGCAGGATATAATAGAGACCTGTTAAATCCAGAGTTACCAGCTGTGCCTGTGACAGTCAGTACCCTGCAGCTTGTGGGTGTTGGAAGGCTGTTGTGAGAAACACACACATCACACCGGCGAGTTTCACTCAGCATGTGGTTTAGGCTGTTGTTGGCTCAGGACGTTGGGCTGGATGGATCTGAGCTCTGGTGCTGTCTGCCTGTTTTCAATCATTAGTGTTTGGCTGGTTTTATGCTAGGGAAAGGACAGCTGAGACAGAATATTTGATAATAAGGCCTGAGATTTCTGGTAGTGAGCCTGGGACACAAGTTCTGTGGGGTGGGCGTTGGGGATGTGGCAGGAACTCTGTGCTGGGACCCTGGGTGGCATGGATGGGGGCTGGACAGGCTGCGGGAGCAGGACAGCATGATGCAGGTGAAGATGGAGCCGAGGAGTCTCTTCTCACCAGAAAATGCATGTATCTTCCTGAACCTTCCTGCCTTGTCACTGTCTACCTAAGAAACCCAACAACAATTTCTATGTCTTTGTCACTGTGCACTAGTGACCACTTACACAGAGATAAACTATTAGAATACACAGGATTTACTATTTTTAACTGCTGCTATTCCAGTTAGCCATCAGTGCAGAGGTCTGGGTGGTGTACTTTTTTCACATATGAATTTCCTTGTGATGAAATTTGTGATTTCAGCTTTTGTTTTTGAATCCACTAAATTAAATATATTATTAAAAAGCTAAAAAAAGTAAAAAAAAAAAATAAAATTAGGTGGTGACAAAATTAATGTTTGTAGCTGCAGTCTTCATTCAGTGCTTTTGTATATATTTGTTGTGGTATGCACTTTAATTACAGCATAGTCTCATGTTGCTGTTAAAAGACAGGATTCCTTGTTGTCTAGGGATGCATCAGGGTTGTATAGTGAGGGAGCCTGTGTATATAGGATCAATTTATTTGTTGCAGAAGCAGGAAAATGCTAAAATGGGGACTGTGGGGAAGATAATCTCATTAATACTGTTCAGAGAATTGAGTTGTATCTCTTCTTGCCAGTGGTTTTATTAATTGATTCTAGGCAAGTGACTTGCACAAACTTTTCATGGGTGGTCACTAGTGATGTAATCCTTGCTTTCTAGCTGATTCAGCTGAGATATTCAGAAGAGCTGAGGACTCACAGCTGCAGCAAAAGTCAATAAGAGCTGTGCTTTGAACACACTGTGCTCTGCAACACTAATTACTTTGAAAAGCAAAGTCCCAATCATTTGCAGACTTATAAATCAAACTCCAGGATCTAAAGTATATCCTTGGATCTTGAAACTGATTTAGATTTCAAACCTGTGCTTTTTCATATCAAGCTTGCTTTATTCCTGTTATTTAACCTTTACAGTACTCTCTGTCTGGTGAAATTAAGAGAAATTCAATTGTGTAAAGCAAGAGTAATGCTGGATAGGATGTAACTAAATCAGAAATGAGGACCTTTTGTTTAAATTCTGCTGTAATTGCTTCAGACAGAGTAAAGAGGCTGACAGCCCCCAAAGGAAAAGCGCTGCTTAGGCACCCTTATCTGATGAGATAATAACCACAGCTTCCTGTCTGGCTTCTGAGCAGAGTAAGAGAGTAAAATAGGATGGCAGCCCTTCTACCAGCATCTAGGTTTGGCTTAAGGTCAGTTTTGAGTCACTTGTTCTATGTTGGTTCAATTTATCATTCTCACTGTTGATAGCTCAGTTGGTGACTGATGTTTTTGTAGGTATGAGTAGTGCTTGATTTTGGTGCATAATTTCTACTCTTAGGAAAAATGCTAGAGTTTGAGCATTAAGGAAAAATCTAATGCACTCAGCTCTTGGTTTTCTCATGGTTCTGTCAAAATGAAAATTAATCTGCTTTTCTGCAAGAGAATCACTTTGAAATGTAGTGTTCCACTTGTTCTACCTTTAATTAATGTTTACTCTGACAAATTTAATATTTAGAGAATTGCTGTCTTGAGAGTACCACTGTGCCTGGGCAGTGTTGCTGGATGGCAGACCAACGTGTAGGTAGTTTGTTGCTTTTGTTGCTTCAGTGATTCTCTTGGGAAGAAATTACCTTCTCTGTTCTTCAGTACTTATAGGAGTGCGTATATAGGAGAGCTGGCACTTCAGTCATGAAGCTTGATGAAGCTTTTGTGATTTGAGGAAGGTGATTGATAAATTCTGGTCATTTAAATTACTGGTATATTCAAAATCATTTTTCCACCAATTGAAATAAACTCAGAAAATCTATTATAAAAAGATTGAGCACTGGTAACTGGTAACTCTATTTATTGTAATAAAATTAATTCTTTCTTATAGAAATTCTAAATTAACTGTACCATAACAGTTTCATATATATTAACAATTGACTTTGAAGTTCTCAGCTTCTTAAAGGCAAGAGTGGTTTTTTTAAGAATATAAGTGTGTACAAACAATAAACTTCAGGGATAGAGGAAAGACAGTTCTGCATTTAACATCGTTCTTCCTCCTAAAAGAAAATTATAATAATTTTTCCCCGAATTCCAATAAATACTGTAGCTAAGCCAGCAGCGTATTTTTGAACACTGTAATAGATGTTCTGAAATTGCCTCTGGTGGCAAGTTCTCTGGCTAGGGAATCAGTTTGGCTCCTGTAGTTGAATCATATAATATGACTTTCATTCACTGCTGTAAATTGTCTCTGGACAGCTTCACATGTCAAATTTGACTACAATTTTCTGGATCTCACTAGGCAAACTGTCATTCCCTCCTTGCATTCAATATAAAAAAAAAGACTTCTATTGTCAGGATAAAAATATGTAGATTTTCTATTCTATGAAGACAAGACACAAAGATAATAAAGAAAATATTTTAGCTTGAGAGTCAGTAGAGAAAATATAAATATATGGGAAATGTCAAGAATAAAGGGGGGTTTTGTGCTGAGACAGAGTAAGAAAAACAGGAAGCTGTTTCACAGTTTTGGAAACAAGCAGTAACAGCGGGGAGTTTCTGCTGTACAATCAAGGCAGGATTTATTTCTTACATCTTTACTTTTATTTGTAAAATTAAGTGTAACTAATGTCATCTATAAACATAAGAAGATGGGTTTTCTGATAAATCTAGATTTCGAACACAAGATAATTTCATTTTGACTGTATCATTTTTTACCTTCTTTTCCCCTTTTTATAATTGTGAGATTTCTTAAAAAAAAAAAAAAAAAAGAGCAGGTGAATTTTACTCAGGCAAGCTGCATAGGAGTTAGTAGCCTTACAAGGTTTGTAGGTTTGGAGAGGCTGGGTTGTTTTGGGGTTTTTTTTGTGTGTTTCTTTTTTTTCA
The DNA here is from genome assembly GCF_000700745.2 of Antrostomus carolinensis. NCBI lineage: Eukaryota > Metazoa > Chordata > Aves > Caprimulgiformes > Caprimulgidae > Antrostomus > Antrostomus carolinensis. Next base: position 10,299 of record NW_010319022.1, on the reverse strand, counting down.
GAGAGGTATTTTTTTTAGCAGGAACATAAATTTAGCCTTGTTAATAAAAATGAATGGTAGACACAAAAAGGCATGTATCTTTTTTATCTAGTACCAAAGTCACTCAAAAGCTCCTGTTTCGCCCAGCAAAATAAGGAGATTATAATGTATAATGAGTATATGCATCCTGGAAGCTGATTATGAAAGTGTAGAAGGAATAACAGAAAATAAAATAGGGAGCATAAAATCATAACTTTGAAATAAAATATACTAATCAGATTTTTCACTGCATGAAACACTAATTGTCTTCTGGCTTACATGTGATGTTCTGTTCATTTTGCTAAAACAAAAAAAATAGGTTAAGAACAAAGAATTTGAGGAATGTTTATACTCAGATGACAGAATCTGTTTTGTTGACAAAATATTACAGGTGGCAGAACTTGAACTGCTAGAAAACTGTTTAATTTTCCTACTTATTTCTTGTGTTTTACCTTTTCCTTGTCAGTATTTGTAAATGTGTACTAAAAATAGGAGTTACAGAATGTATGGAGCTCTTCACAAAAAGTTAAATTACAGGTTAAACAATTACTTTTCTTTCTCTCAGTTTACTACTTCCATTTCCACTAAGACTAAAAATATATTTTTATGTTACAACATGACAAATGCAAACCGACTTGAAATCCTCAGATCCCTGAGCTAGTTATTGCATTGTTAGAAAATTTGGAAAATGATCTGGGCTTGGAAGATTCTTGAAGTAATTGGAAGTCAATAGTTGCCCAGCAGGCATTGTAGAACCATGTGTCTCCCGGTATAGACTTCAAGCTTCAGATTAAAAAACAAAAACAAAAACAAACCAACAAAACAAAACCTCAAAAAAACCCCCAACAAAAAGCCCCAACAAAAACAAACCCCCAAAAAGGGAGCAGGGGGGATCAGCAGAGGTCTAGGGTTGAGTTGGCCTCAGAGCAGATGCTGCATTGTTGAAGTGAGTGCAAGAACCTCATCCTCTATGTAGTACCCTGCAGGCTGTTCTCATTGGAGCCTTCTGAACTGGAGTCACTGCTTGTCACAAAAATCCAGGAGTGGGATCCCTGTTCCTGCTGTGTTTGCTACACTAAAACATCTCAGAAACACAAACACGCATGAACACATGCATGCTGGTTGAATTAAGTATGGAACTAGTCTGCAGTAGGGAGTTGCAAATTGCCAGATCTCTCCAACCTAATGACACTCTCTGTTTCTTGGATTTGTGTTCACAGCCACGTGCTTGTATATAGGTAAAATTAATCCTTCAAACTCTGATCCCAAGTCCAATGCCCTCAATAAAGTCTGCTGAGATGGAAAATTATCTCTGTCTATTCTAGAATAAGAGTGGGGAGACATTATTTTGTATATTTATACATATACATTTATATACACACACACCTATATATGCACACGTATCTATTCATACATAAGTGTATATATATTTTGTACCCCAAACCAGTTTCTGTTTAACTTTTTAACATCCTCACTGATTGTGTCCACTGATGATGGCTCACAGGGGAGCTCCCGTGAAATCTCTGCTTTAATGTCTGGGCACAACCCACAAACAGTTCCTGCCAGTGTGGCATTACAGTGAGAGGGGGCTCAGGCATAGGCAGCATGCTCAGTGGATGCCTGCACTCTCACTCCAAGGATGAAGCAAGGAAAAGAAATGAATGAGACTGGCAGGAGAAATAACAATGAAAGGAGATGAGAAGGGCCAAAAATTATACCTGAGAATGTGGAGTATCACAGTGGTAGATGGAGAAACCTTGAGGTTTGACAGTATATTATTGCATTCTGCTGTTTATGTTGATAGACACATTGGTATTACATCAAAAACTGTTTTGCGAAATACTGGTCTACAGATTGCTCTGCTATCTTCCTGTTTGTCTGTACTGCATTTGATGCAAAATTAACATACCACAACAGAGCTGCTAGATTCAAAATGTGACTGCAATTACAAATTCAGCATTTACCAGCAGATACATGACCAACTTCTCAACTACAGAGTTGTGTCAGCTTGTACTAAATGCACTGTGGTATGTCAGAAGATCCAATATCACTAGCATTACTTTTAGATGAACACCATGGTATCAGGGAGTGTACCAAAACATCTGATTTCATTCTGAAAGATGCCTCTTGGTGAGCAGAATTATCTGTGTAGCTTCCTAGGTAGATGTATTTTGAAGAGTCGCCTCTTTCTTGATAGGATTTTGTCTATTGGAGATCTGCCTTTAGGTGAATAGTTAAGAAGTTCAACTATAGCAGGAACTTGACAGGTAGACCCTGAAAATCACCATGAAATGTCAGAATACGAAGGGAAATGCTAGTTGTCACCTTGCACCAGTGTAGGTGGACAGTTTACTGGCTCTCAGTTCTTCACTTCCTAAAGCAGACTCAATGAGAGGGATTTATATGGAAGTTGCTCAGGCACTGTGATGAAAGGCAGCAGTATAAAAGTCTTGGAGAACTATGTGTTTAGAGTTTTTGTAGTGGTGGTAGAGTCTTTGGCTGAGGTAGAGGTTGAAGGCTTTAACTGTCTGTTAAAACAAGCACTAAGCACAGATATCTAAAATACTGAATGTCCTGCCATCCCAAAGCACTTTGTTTTCCACCTGTCAGAGAACTGAGGGGTGAGAGACAGAGCCACAAAAAGGCTATTCCTTGGTAATATAAGTCCATAAAGACTTTCTGAAGCAACAGGACTGTGGGTTTTTTGCCTTGCACCTTGCAGAGAAGTGTCCTGTGCAGTGCTGTGGTGGAAAGAGCGATGACTGAGGCTTCTGTGTTTTTCACTGCAGAATAAGCTGCAGGTTCTGACTGTGTAACTGTAGGGCAGGATTCCTTCCTTCTCGATAAGGGTGCCTCCTATTGAGGGCTGTCTTTGGGGAAATACTTCATTGCAGCTCCCCGAACCTGTTGTGTATGGTAGGAATAAAGCTTATATTTCAAATGAGGAGGCAAGAAGGGGGTCAGATCTAGCTCATATTTATAGTAAGAAGACTAGATTTTAAATGTGATTTATTCCTCTTAAATATTGGAATTATATCTGTGGACTTTTCTTCATTCAGAATCCAAAATATAAGATATGTAAGTCAAAAATATGAGACAAATGTAAGATAATGATCCAAGCAGCTTCTATAATCCCATTGTTCTCACTCCTTGGCAAGGAGACAGTCTCTCTCGATTGCTACGTGCTCCAGAAGTTTCCTCTTTCCCAAAATAAATGGTTCTCCTCAGTCCTGGGCTTTGTCACTGTGAGGGATGCACATGCTGCTTATTTCCTCCGAGCAGTCCATGACCAGATCCCTGAAAATGCCTGCTCATGGGGCAGAAGAAAAGCGAGGGTTTTGCCCTTCCCAACAACCTTCACACAGATTGTGTGCATCCTGCCAGACACGAGCGTGCTACAGGTTACTGCTGCACACCAATCTGATCGTATGCTTTCTCTCTCTGGGAGATTGCTTTTGGTTATTGGCTGCCTGCGTGATGCAAACCTGAAAGAGCTACGGCACTGGGAGCAGAGCAACGTGATCCAGGGAGCAATCTGGCTCATTCACTCACTTTCTCTCTCTCCCGGCAGGGAAGTTCATGACTGCCCAGTGCAGAGGGGCATTTCTGACACGTCTCAGGCAAGAGCTCAGTGGCACTGTTAATAGAGCATGACTGTCTCATTTGTAGGCTCTATTCATCTGACAGCTAAGAATTATCAGTACTGATGCTTCACTCCCTCTCTGTTCTTCTCCAAGCTAGTGATTTGTCTATGTTATGGGTAAGCTTGACAAAACATTACACATTAGAAGCTGAGACGGTGTTTGAAATGGGAAAATTGCTCACAAACTGCTCCATTAGAGACCCAAATAACAAATTCTTTCTTTCCTTCAATGAGAGAGAGATAGTTAAGGCCCAAATTAATACATCTGTCTCCCCCACTCTGCAGGGGAATCACTCTTCAAGACAAATGGCTTTGTCACTCCTGAGAGTGTGAGCTGGCTCTGCAAAGGTTGCATTAGGCAGAGTTTTTTTTATCCTTTGTGTTTTGCCATCCTAGGTGTGAGCACTACAGGTGCCAGATGAGATGATGATGAAAAGATTTGCAACTCAGTGAACTTTGAGATGCATTAGCATGGGAGTTGGAGTGCTTATTTTTTACTCTTGCTTTTCATATTTAAATGCATAGTTTCCCTGATTTTTTTTTCTCCAATATGTTTACTTTTTGCTCTCATTGCTGCAAAGCCAGTTAAAGAGAGTGGGAAGAAGGAGGACTTTATCCTATCTGACATCATGTTATTACAAGAAAAATGCATCTGAATCCATTGGGTCCTCATACTTTCCAATCTCTGATAATATATTGAAGAAGAGAAAGGAAATTGTTCTTGTTCTTTGATGTTGTTGTTAAAGACTCTAAAATAAAGCTTTGAGAGGCAGACAGAGCATTGCTGCATGTCAGAAGGGGGGAGATACGCTTCAATTCATCTAAGCGATACAACTGGCAGCAGGCGACATGGCACAGTGAAATGGGTAACTGAAAGGAGGAACAAAAGCCCCTGAGAGCTTTGAACATGGCCAATTTATTTTATCAGTTTTGTGAATTCTACTTGTGGTGTCTTTTAAATAGATCTTATTATGAAAAACCAGAGAAAAATCGATGAAAAATTTTGTTCAGTTGTAAGAAATCTTAAATGTGGGGGTTAGTAGTTCAAATGATGAAAATTTAGCCTTTTAGGACTGCCTCTCTTGTACAAAGTTCTCAAATGTTATTGTAAAGTTATTTTATGGTATATTCTGGTGATACACAAAAAAACCAAACTCACCAATGTTGCTTTGCACTCGCACAGGTGGTTTTGTAGTGTATGACGGCACTTCATGTTACGCAGCGTTAGACCATGAAAATTAGTTTTCCAGAGGTCATGTTCTAGGTAAACTAGGTAATTTTCTCTGAAATAGAATGTGACTGTAAAATTTAGATTAACTTTTCACTTTTTGCAGGAAAAAAATGACAACACTAGGCAAGAACTCTATTTTTCACTTTATTTGAAAGATGGCACCTCCAACAGCAATTTGCCATTGTATCATGAATAACAACTGGTTTATAATTAAGGCTTCATCACCTTGATATTGCCAACGCCTCTTCTACAGAACCTAGTGTTTCCTAGGGATTTTTAATCCTGTATTGTCCTTCAGATGTCATTTATAAGCTCAGTTGAGGTGAAAACAAAGTATTAATACTAATAATTTAGTTGTGTAACGGCATTGTGTTTTTCAGCATATGGCTGCCTATCTATAACATGCATTTACGAAACAAATACAGTCAGATTAGTACTTCATACTTTCAAAGTACCTGCTTAATTAATGCTACACTTTATTTAGTGGTCCAAGATCAGCTTCGTTTTGTGCCCAAGTTGGAATCCACCTGCAAACAAACATACTCTCATGAGAGCATGCAGTACTGCTTGTTGCTTCTCTGGTAGCATCTGCAGAATGTAGTGCAGTAAGCATAATGGGTTATGTATAGTCTTTAGTCCTTCATTTACAAAGAGCTTCATACAATTAAAAAAATGTAAGGTGCTAAGGTAAAAATATAGTAGCCGATGACAACAGGATTGTCCATCTATTTCTGTATAGGCCATCTGCTGCAAATTTTGTAGGAAAAGGTGAAGAATTCAATTCTGTTTCGGAAGGCAACTCTCTGAAACAACTCTTTTTCTGTATTCCTCTCCACCTTTTGTAGAAATTTCTTTTTTATTATTATTATTTAGGGTCTGTGACTATTCCAATTTTGGCATTTTTGCCATTTGGGAGCAAAATTTATGTGTATATTTCCACTCCTGAGTCACTAAAATTTCCTTGGAATTTTAAGTGATTATAGAAAGGAACTGTGTTTCACCTCATCACTATATTTGAGTTACCCTGTAAGAACTGCTGTAGTGTATCTATGTGTAGCATGTTTGAACCCCTAATTTTTGTCCATAAGGGAGGGGAATTGGACAGGCATGACCCTCTTTTGTTCCTAGAAGTGTTTGGATAGAAACACTTGGAAGTAGTTAAACACCAAACTGGCAAGCTGAGAAAAAGCCTTTATGGGAAGAGTATGCGTACTGCTAATTCTGGTGACAAACACCCAACTATAGCAGCGTGCTGAAGCTCACAGCAATTTGCATTTCACTGTGGACTTGCCAGAAATGAAGCATGTTATATTTAGACCAACTGGAAGGGAAATCTCAGACACTAATTCAAATCACAAAACAAGGAATAGAATTAACTCTGATCACAACCTTTAAAATAGACTGCTACAGAAATAAGAGTGCACGCACATTGACTGTACAAGTTGACTTTGCAAGTGTCACAATATTCATTATTTAAATAGCTTCTTCACGTATAACCGAGCTGGCAACATACCTTATTTTCGAGGGTGTTTTTCTTTTGTCCATTGAAAGCACAGATCAACAGAAGGATACACTGTGTAGTAGAAGGCTGATTGGCCTTACACATATTCTCTGCTTTATTCTCAAGTCCTTTAAATACCATGATTTACTTCTCCCTGCATCTCATTTTATCTCTGTTCCTGGTTTTAAAATTTTTTCTCCCCTCTGCATTGCTGCAGCAGCTCTAAATGACTAGCATGATTCATTCTATCATTCCAGTATATTTTTATATTTCAATTCTAAACCATTTCCAACCACAGATTTTTGTTATAGAAACTGTTTCTTTTTATGGTATTTAAAAAAAAAAAAATACACAATGTTTGAATAGTAAGTAAGACCTATGTAAAATCAAGTTTTGCTTTCAATTACAACTCTGATTGTAGAATTTTAGCTGCCATGGCATTTGAATTTGCTGTATGGTGGTCCAACTTTTACATTTCTAATTGAGATGAATATTTAGGGATCATATGAGAATACAGTCCTTTTAGCAGGAATTCAGGGAACTTGCTGACAAAGACTTGAAAATACTTCTGGGAAGGAACAGAAATTAATCATTACTGTATGTGGTGTCTTAAAGCTGCTTACATTTTTGTGTTAGAGATACATGCAATTATGGTACTTCATAAAGATTACTTCTTTCAAAACAAATCTCAGAAATGAAAACAGCTGCATTTTCATATACTCCGCAGAGTATTTTAGAACACCTTCAGTATCTGGTAGTTAAAATAAGAAGATACAGTTCTTTTTTTGGTCTGCTTTGACATAGACTCCCCCCCTACTTAAAAATCTCGATTCATATTGCAAAAAATTCCAATTTGTTTTACAAAATTATTATTAATGCAAATGGTGGATATAGGGAGGGAACTTCCCACAGATTGTTGCTCATGAGTCAGTCAGATAGTATTATTATTATTAAGCTGTCACAACATAGCATAGCTTTTAGTTTAGACAACTACATTCTATTTACAACAGCTAGTGAAGGAAAGTATCTGTATTTTCCACCTTAAATTTGATTGAGTACTAATAAAATATATCTTATTGTTATTAATTCCATGAGCTTTAAAGGTGCAATTTCTATAGCATTTGACTGTTTCTGTACAGATTTAGTATAATCAGTTAAATTTTTTTTAGGCTATTTTCTCAGTGTTTTCTCCATTTAGTGACTTTAAAAAGAAAAAATTGCTTCGTATAAAAAGTCAAAAAAATTCTTTTATATTTATATAAAAATTTGCTATGATGTTTAATGTTGTTCCTGTCCTATAATTGTGTAGTTAACATGTATATTACTTTGTTTGTTTTCAGACGTTTGGAACAAAACCTTATCAAAATCATTCCCCCTGGAGCTTTTACCCAGTACAAGAAGCTTAAGAGAATGTAAGTTTTAATAACAAGACCAACATGCAGGAGCAATCATGAATCTTCCAGATTCAAGTTCAGTATCTTTTTTTTAGAAACATATTGTCAATTTCTATGTTGAAATCACTAGGGATTGAGCAAATAATCTCTTCAAAGTGTAAGCAACAATGGAATTTGGTTCAGGATTTCTAACAGTGCATGAAATCCCTAATAATGCTTAATTTCACTTCCTATTATAGACAATGTGAGCTAATTAGTTGGTAGTCTGTTCAAACTTCAAATCTGCTTCCTCAGAAAATATTTTAACTTCTATTTTTTTCTCTCATTCATTCTAGTACCTGTTTACACCACTTCAATTTATTTGACCCCAGTTAGAGCAGGAGTGTGTGTTCCTACAAGGTAGTTAGGATTTTTTGTAGCGCATTCAATATCCTGCTGCTGAAATGGTTTGACTGTTTAGAAGAAAACAAAGAAACCTGCTGGAGCTTGTTTTCTGTATTTCTGGGTCATCAGTAGATACTGAGACAATTCTTTTCTTATTAGCTCTAGTGTTTTCTCTTTGGATTTAAAAAAAAAAAATAATCCTGATTTGTAGCAGCACTTTCATGCAGGTAACCTGGGCATTCCCCCTGATCAGTCTTTCTTTTAATTTTTAAATGATATATGAATGATGTTGTGACAGTAGTACAATGATACAGACAATGGTAAAACAAGTTACTTCTGCTTCACCATGGCGTCAAAATGTTGGTGGGTACCATCGGTCCAGTAGCTTCCAGAAGTCATTCAGGCTGTGTAGCTCAGTGCTTTTACAGTTCTTGTTTTCTGATGTGAACAATAGTTACTGGAATTAAGAAACTGTCAGTTCATTTCACAGAAGACACTGGATTATCAGCTAGCTGATGCTTTTGGAAACTGAAATGAGCTTGCACTGCACCTTCGGATTTAAGGGTAAAAATACTGTGTTTGCCAGTCCAAACTTATCAAGTTCCTAGAGCTGAAGAGCTGTAAATATGGATCTTAATATTTTATCAGGTCACATCATCAATCTTATAGAGTCACTATTCTTCTGTCTTACTTTCAATATAGCTGTATGTATTTTTAAAGAAGTACTGTATTAGATAGCAAGATGGTAATTTCAGTGGAAAATGATGGATCCCTTTTCAGTGACCTAACTTGTAAGTTTTTCATTATTAAAGGCACTACTCAGTTCTTTCTGAGGTCTGACTAATTTTAGATTTTGGTAATGTTTTACTGTCCTTTCATTTTTAATGATTGGTGAACTCTAGTTTTATGGGAGTTGACCGAAAAAATGTTCTTTAACTTGACTAGCTGCTCAACCCAATACTGCGCTTACTATGTGAAATGATTAATGTTAGAATTTCACAGCAGAATTCCATTAGCAAGTTGTGTTTAACAGCTTTCTGGAGTGTAATTGGCATACTCATTAAGATCTGAACTCATAGTTAAATAATAAGTTATTGTGCCAGATGATCTGTATCAAAGCTTAGTTAACGCGACAGCATTTTGTGGAAGAACTTGGAATAGATAGTTAGAATGTCCCATAACAAACTTGGTGTTTTGCCATTTGG
>NW_010319022.1:0-889 GCF_000700745.2 Antrostomus carolinensis | reverse complement strand
TGAGGCTCTAAACTGAGTGTCACTGTTGTTACATAAAGTTTAATCAAAGACATTTGTTCCACTATTTGAAGAGATTATTGACATTATCTTTTCAGTGTGCAAGATTCCCCATATTGTTAACACAAAAATATGCGTTGGTCAAAAGACTAGCTCTTAAAAGAAAATAATCCTTTTCCTTATAGAGGAAGGACATGTTTGATATCACTGAAGCCTTTAGCCTTTCTTAATTTGTATCACTTTGATTTCAATCAGCAGTGCAATAGCATGAAGATTATTGATTTAATTAACTGATACCCTACTCAGGTTACAAATGAAAAATATTATGATTGTTGTTGTTATTATTAACTATTCTTTATAATAATATTTTTATATAATTTTATATAATTAGCATAACATTGTGAATTGTATTGTATTTTTCTCCTTCTGGTGAATAAATATGCATGAATGTTAGGGATAATAGACTGCTTACTTGCAGCGTGCTCAGTATTTTGATTGTTTACTGAGTATTTCCTGCAAGATTATGCAGTTTCCTTTTCTTAAATAGTTGTATAACTGAGATTAATTTTTAGGTAAGAGCCAGTTGTCCAAGATAATTTTTATATGACTCAATATGAATAGGTCAAGATGCTAGCAGAAGATATATATATTAATTCAAGTGTTATAATTGCATTTAGCTGAAGTTTGCAATTTAGAATGTCTCTTCAATAACTTCCAGGATGGGAGAGTTATTTTGGTGACTGGGTTTTAGCAAAGGAGCTGAAATCTTGTTTGTCCTGGACTTCATCATAATTGCCTACATCTTCTCACACAATTAATTACATGAAGCTAAATATATTAATTAATTACATGAAGCTAAATTCTGCTGCCTCCCTGGGGCCAGGGTCAGGGA
>NW_010319021.1:0-25581 GCF_000700745.2 Antrostomus carolinensis | reverse complement strand
CGATAAGAGGAAGGGGGGAGCTGCCCCTCACACTGCCAGCGAGCTTCCTCCCTGTGTTGCCTTTTACAGGAGGATGAAAGATCCTCGGTTTTGGGTTGTTTGGGGTTTTTTTCCCTGGAGGACCTTGGCGAGGTCTTGGCAGGGCTGGAGTGAGACATCACAGATGGAGATGGGGTGAGACTCACGACACAGTGGCGGTGAGCAAATAACTTAATGTTTGCCTCCGTGTTTGCCTTTCTGTCTGATCCTGGTGTTCCCCAAAGCTTCAAATGCCAGCCAAGCCTTGTGTCCACACTTCAGTCCCCAACTGCACTACCAGTGGCTGCTCCTAAGTCCCAAGGAGGTTTTATCAATTTAGGTTTTTCCATTATTAATTTGCCTTTAGAAATAAAGACTTAGAACTGATTGTGAATTAAATGGGCTCGTTGCTTTTGTAATGTACCTCAGAGGCCTCTTCAAAGGACACGGCCTTGGAGAAATTGAGTCAGTTTGGTGAGGGGAGAATAACCACCCAGCCCCTGCTCCCTAACCTGCCCAGCCCAGGCCGGAGCAGGCCCCAGAGCGTGTCCCTTCTGCTGTCACATCAGCTCCTGGGCTCATGGTATAACTGGGCCAGGGCAGACGTGGCACTGCAGTGTTCCCACACCAGCAATGCTGCTGGGAAGGGGTTCCTGAAACTGCAAGGTGGCTTAGGAAACTGCATCCAGAAAAGCAGCGTGAAACACGCACACTTAGCACCCCTCCAGATTAAGCCACGTCACGCTGGCTCCTGGCAAACTGTCTCAGCACTACAGACCCCAGCCCTGGCAGCATCTGGTGAAATCCAGACTAATCTCCCGTATCCCTGCTGTGTCTGTGACCTGTTGGGTGTCCCCCAAGTTCAAAGGAGAACAAGAAGCCATGGCCAGAACAATGCTGTCCAGTTGGCGAGGCCGAGGGAGGCCTCATTAGAGCTCATTTGTACTGATTACTGATGATCCTCCCTAATCTCTCAAGATTTCTCAGCTTAAACTGTGATGTGCTTGGGTCAGGAGTGCAAGTTCAAAGCATTTGTGTGTCACCAGGTTACTGCCATGAGCTGAAAGAGTGAAGTGAGAAGAGGGATGGTGTGACTCATTAGTGGGCCAAGGAGATGATAGGGTTGAGGTTACAATCAGCAATGTCTATGGGTGCAAATCCTCATATTTCCTCTCCTGGGACCTACCAGGGCAGCAAAGGTCCCACTGAGGGCCAGGCACAGCCCCCTGTGTGGCACAAGTGGGCTGAGGCAATTGGTCCGTGGGTCTGCAGGGCCCTCGCAGGGCTCACACACACACACGGGTGGCAGCAGGGCCCAAGCATTGCCTGGCTGAAGCCCTCGGTGAGCTGGAGAGTGTGAGGTTCATGGTTGGACCTTCGCTGTCTCGGTGGGCACAGGGGCCATCATGCAGCCAGTGACTGGAGCTTCACTACAAACCCAGCACCAAACTGCTCAGCCCAGAGCAAACGTGCCCGTGAGCAGGAATTCAGACATGAAGGGCTTTACTAGCTAACACTGAGGTATGACCAAGACGGGTTCCTCAGCTGAAGGGGCCTCTTTGGCCCTAGACGTGTACAAGAGCAGCTGGGAGTGAACCCAGCTCATCCTCTGCCTTGGGAGTGTCACCAGGGGCTTTTGTGGCTGTGCCAAGCCTGGGGTCCCTGTCGAGGGCTCCTGCACATCTCACAGTGAAATGTCAGCAACTTTTTCTTGAAAAGAGAAGAGTTTCCTTGAAAAGGAAGAGTTCCTCTCCTTCAACAGAGGGGAAAACCTCTCTTTCCCCTCCACCTGAGGACTCAGCCTTTTTAGAGGGCAAGACACTGAGCATTGCAACACCTCCTCTGCCTCCCAGTCAGAGTATCTTCTAATAACTAGTCTTGGTGATTATTTCCCAAGAATCAGCAGCCCATGATGAAGCAAGAGGGATTAACTAAGCAGCAGCGAGTGAGAAGGGACAGTGGCTGTGCTCATCCAGGTGCAGGGACTTGCCCTGGCTCATGGTCTGGCCACAGCTGCTGGCAGAGGATGGCAGATGTGCTGCAATGGCCTGTGTCCACGGTGTCCTACACTGCTGCTCCTCAATCACTGAATTGTTACCAACTACTTGATGCCAGCTTGTGCCCCAGATGTCAAAGGCTCTGTATCCTGTTACTAATCCACTGAGCCATCAGTCCCTTGATGCAGGCTGGATTTACACCAGTAACCTAAAAGTGAAAGGCTCAGGGCTGCCTTCTCAGTCCCTCAGTCTCTCCCTGTCCCCTGGCAGCTGTGCCAAAATGACTGTCTTGAATCAGCCCTGCCTGCTCTACAGCCCTGATCATTCACAAATGGTGTGGGGCACGTTTTTTGGGTATCAGCCATTTCCTGTAAAGGGAATGGAAAAAGGAAAAAAAAAATGGAAAAAGGAAAAAGGGATCAGGATTTGGGATGTCCAAAAAGATCAATCTGCGTGTCAGAAGCAGACCTCATGGTTAACAAGACATCTAAGAAGTCAGCGTGAGCCAGCCCCACTGCCTTGGCCAGCTCCTGAACCACATGGGGCTCAGATGTCCAGAGGGGACCAGCTCTGCCCTGCCATGTGGAGCTATTTGGAAACCTCCCTGGTACCAGATTGGAGATGAGAGCAAAGGATTATCTCTGGAATTAGATTATTTAGATTGGAGTTTTAATCTCTGACCTGTCTGCACAAGAAAACAGTAAAACTTCCTGGGATTACTTGGGGTTTGTTGTGCACGTAAAACCAGGCTTGCAGCAAGAGCTTCTGCTGGAAGGGAAAAAAAAATAATGCTTTGGAGGCCTGCCCTGTCTGACCTGTTCACTGTATCATGGTGAGACCTGGCAGAAAAGAGCCACAGATCACTTGGCAGAGACCCAGCTTTCCTCAGAAGTAGCTGTGGCTCCAGGACTGCCTCTGCAGTGTGTCCTGCAGCCACCCTTGCCCTAGCACTGGTGTCCCTGCAAACACAGCTCTGCCATGGTTCAAACGCAGGGACCTGCCCAAGTGAAAATGGCAGTGGTCCACAGAGAACATCCCCAGCCACCGTGATGCTGTGCTGTGGATCAGTGCAGCCTCTAGAAATGGGTTTACAACTCTAAATAAATTAAGCCCATGTCCTGCCATCTGCCACTGCGGGCAAAAGATGCAGCTGCCTGGTGCAGGACCCGGGAAGGAGCAGGCAGGGGCAGCCACCGTGCCTGTTGCCACTAACTGTCCATCGGGCTTGTGCAGGGTGGCTACAGCACAAGGCACGTGCCTCGAGTTGTCACCGGTCCCTGCGAGCAGGCACAGCCACTCTGCTGCATCCAGGCAGGCAGCACAGCTGTCCTCTTGCTCTGTGAACACACGCACGCTTCTTCCTCAACAGGCTCCACTGCGAGTGAAGCACCTTTGTGTACAAACACTCCCAATGGCCTGCACTGGTCTCTCCCTCCCCAGCATTATCCTAAATCCATAGATAACTTACCAGGACTCTGGACTCTGCCCAGTTTATCACACTCATCTCCTAAGCACAATACAGCTGCTGTACTGGTGAATACACAGATCTGTAAATATCCACTTTCCAATTTCTTGGCTCACACACACATTTCTAATACAGGACCAGCTCTATAGATAGACACACACAGTTTGCATACACCCACTTGCAAACAAACTCTTCTACTGCTGCACTCCCAGGTACCTACCTGCGCTCCTTGCTTGTATGCACACACACACACACACACACACACCCCTTTCCCAGTGCACACATCTGTGCAAGCACGAGCACACACACAGAAATACAAGGAGGAACACAGTTTTTCCATTGCTGGGATATCAGCCATCGCTGCAGCTATGCTGGTTGGCACAGCAACAGGAGAGCAGAAGAGAAAATCCTCTTTTGGGACATGGATTTGTGGACTCAGATTTTGAAAGGGAACCTGGGAAGTGAAAGATTTGAGATGGAGGAAGCAGGAGGATATTGGTTCCTAACCTCCCAGCTGGAGTAAGGGGGCAACCGAGAGGAAAACAGCTCCCAGTCTCACTGAGAAAACACACAGCAATGATGATGCCCTTTGAAGCCAAGCAGCAATTAGTCCTGGCAACTTGTGACTGAGCCTCTGCATAGAGAAAGGGGATAACTGCAGGTCTGGCAGAGTAGGGGAAGGGAGCTGGAGGCTGGGACCATCTGGGGGAAAGGAGAAGGAGGATGAGCATCTTATGTGTCTCGAAGCAACTGGTAGGGCCCAGAGGCTGCTCTCATCACCGCTGCAGACACGTGCAGCATTTTTGAGTGTGGGCAAGCTGGAGAGCAGGGTGCTGCCACGCAAGGAGGCTCCAGGCCAATCCCCAGCACCAGCAGTGTTACAGTTCAGCTCCCACAGCACAGCCCTCACTGTGCTTACGCTCACAGTTGTGTTTGAAAAGGCCTGAAAAGGGGGGTGTTTGGCGACTGCTGTCTATCCCCCTCCCACCCAGCTCCCCGCTGTGCCCTCCTATCGCTCCTTGCCTCGATGCCACAGGGGCTCTCAGCTGCCCCCTTGCAAGCCAGGGGGATGCAGAGGTGGGGCCCCTCCACACTGCCCTCACCTAGAGGCACCTCCAGGCCCCTCTGCTGTGAGAACAGGAGGGAGGGTAGAGCCCTGCCACAGGCTTAGTGGCCAGCAGTGACTCCCCTTCCCGCAGCAAAGACTTGCCTCTGGACCCCAGCGCAGATGCTGCAGCGTGCATCTGCCACAGCCCTTCTCCCCCAGCCAGCCACCACCTCTCACAGGGACATCCAGGCTCCACATCATTTCAACGTGCATATTTATCGCTTTTCCCCCGCAAGACATGTATTTGAATTTACTCTTGGTAAACATAACCACAGGAGATGCGAATATGTGCCGGGGAAGCATAAATAACTCCACACAGATAGACACACACAGACAGCAAACACAGACACAGTTCACCAAGGGAAACCAAGAAGTGCAGAGCACGCCCTGAGGCTGCCACCAGTCCCAATGGCTTTGCTCTCATCCACCCAGCCAAGAGGATCTCTCCTGCTCTTGCTTTGCAGCAGCTGGTGGGAGAATAAAGCTGGGGAGGAGGAGTCTAAAGTTGCAAATATCCCATGAAAGCATCATGGCAAGTTCTGGCTCTGCAGTTTCCTGCAATCATCTTCAAGGAATGGTTCCAGTTGTAGGAAGTTGCAAGTCTTTCACAGTGTGAAAGGGTGGAGGGGCATGGGGACCACTGTGAGGGAGGAGCAGCAGGTCATCTTGCAATGTCCCAATCGCAGCCAGCCGATAAACCTTCACATGGGAACATCGGGGCTAGATGCTCCATCTAGGTCCTCTTCTGCCCTCTCTAAGGTGCTGATTCTTCTTTAGCTGAAAAGTATCTTCAACGGGACATCATGCGAACAAACTCTGCAACCAACAAGAAAAGACAGACCTGAAGCAGGAGGCATCCATGGTCCCCAAGCCAGCTCTCATTCCCTGGATATAGCATGCAGCCAGGACGACAATGAGAGTCCACACACTGCCAGCAGGTCGGTCTGTGCCACTCTGAGACTGGCCCTGGAGAGCTCACACAAAATGGGCTTTAATCCTCGCATTAGATTTGGTGATATGATGCCACTAGCAGGTCGGTTCATTGCCTCAGGCTCCTTCCCAGCCACTGTACACTCTTGTTTGCGCAAGCAGCTCCTTGTGAGACACCACGGCAAGTGTTGTCTCCCTTCACTGTAACTTCAGAGAACCTTGATTTATAGTCTTGGGAACACAGCACGATTTCTTAGAAAGCCTGTCACTTCACAGAGACACCAGTGTGGGAAAGCACTAGTGTTTTGGTAAGTACCAGCATTTTTGTAGAGAAAAGTTTACTTTGATGGACTTCTTGTTTTTAAAGATACAGGTTAACTGTAAGGATACCCTGGATCTATTTCTTCACCACCCTGCAGCTTGTGAAGTCAATTACAATTGTTCAAATTGAGTGTAAATGACATCAAGTATAAATGTGTTTTCATTCTGCGCTTGAATTACTGAGGAACTAATAACTCTGCAAAGAGGAGGGCAGTGGAAATTACCCCCTTGACTTCTCCTTTTCCATTGATGGAGCCGTCCTTTGACAACTAAAGCAGTAACTCGCAGAGAAAATGATACAGGGATAGCATTTCATGTATTTTAGCTGTCTAACGTAATTTAGCTGTGGGAAACACGGAGAGCTACTGTCATGTCATCAGCCAGTGCATTACAACAACTGCCGCTACCAGATACTTTCTAGGGAGACACTTCTAGTTTTTCAGCATTTTCAAAGCCCTCAGAAGCTTCAGTAATCCTGAGGACTAAGACTCCTTGCCATGTTGGAGACCCAGGAATGCTTTTGCCTCTGAGCCAAAAAATTACATCAATTATATTTTAATTCTGTAGTGCTGTGCTTCACCCTTACTGCAAAGGGACGTCTGGATTTGCACTAGGAAAACAAACGCCTGCCATGCTCTCACACCTTCCAGCTCTTCTATCCACTTAGCTGTCTGATATCAATACCTTCCCCTGCCAGAAACCCTGAGCTCTATTAATATTGCTCCTGCCACGGCTATTGGCTAGGGATAGTAGCCTAACCACTCTTCTTTTTCCAAGTCCTTCTGGCATGAAAAGCGGGAGAAGAAATGAATTACCTCTAGGATTTAACGTGACACCTCTACATCAGATATCTGCAGTCCTAGTGAGCACAGCTGGCACCTGACCCTCTTCTGGCACAAAGGCACAGAAACAAATTCTCTATAAACCCAGATAACAAGGTGAGCCAGAGGAATGGCAGAGGTGCAAGGCATTCTCCAAACCAATCCAGCCTCCTCACATCTCTTGCAATGATTTAATAGAAAGGAAAATGCCCCATAATAAGAAGGCTGGAATAGCATGTGTGGACCAGAATCTGCTTCTCTGTGATAGGGTATATCTCTTACCATGCTAAAGTTATGGAGAGAAATCCAGTTGAAACTGAGATGCAGCAAGAGATGATACACAAATTAACACTTCAGCTGAGGAATTTCCTGTGTGGGCCAATATTCTCATTTTTTCTCAGCTGACTAGGGAAAAAACCCATGTCTTGTTTGCTTTTTTTCTCCATACTTCAGATACCTGGGCCCCGAGCATGCAATCTTCCCTTCCTCTTCCACCTCTGAGCTGAAACTCTGACTCATACCAGAGCAGATAGAGAGGGAGCGTTCATCCCTTCTCACCTTCAAAATCAACACGCCCATCTCCATTCAGATCCACGTCCCGGATGATCTCTTCAATATCCCGATGGCCCACCTGCTGCCCTAGAAGCTTCTTCATGGCTTCTCGCAGCTCACTGGTGCTGATCTCCCCATCACCATTGGTGTCAAACTGCAAGTACATGAAAAATACCAGCAGGGGAAATACAGTTAATGGAAACAGATCTTGCTCTGGACGGGATTTTGTATTGTCCTGCTTCTGAGTGCCCTATTTTTTCTGCATTCTTTTTGTGTCCCTCCTTTTCCTCCTTTGGGGGCCTTTTGGATCCAGTCTGTCTTTTCTCCTCAGAAACCCCTCATAACTGCTGCATCTGCACCAGCTTTCCTCTTCCTTGTCTCAAGGGTTCCCTTTCTTAGTGACTTTCTCTGCTCCTCCCTTGTTTCATGCCTGGCTTGTCTCTTTCTGTCTTCTACTGTGCTGCTCTCTCCTCCTGCTCTTCTCTTCCCCTGTGGGTCTTCTCTCTTTCCTGTCTCCTGTTGCTCACCTTTCTGGGGGCCACGCAGTAGGGAGCACTCACCTCTCTGAAGGCATCGCGGAGCTCTTTTACACCAATCATGTCTGCAGTTTCTGCTAGCAGCTTTGGTCCCATCAGCTCAACAAAATCTTCAAAATCCACATGGCCACCCACTTGGGACAAGATGAAAGATTGTGTGTAAGAACTCCATACATCAGCCAAGTCGAGCACTCACTTTGCACTTCTGTGTGCCCCAGAGACAGCTTGGTTCTCCAGGAAGCAAAGCACAGAAGTAGCAGGACAGTGGAAGGAAAAGCAGAGGCAGTTTTACACTGTCTTTGTATTTTCTGGATTGTGGGTAGGCAGAATGAGCCAAAGCCATTCTATCCTAAACTGCCATGGCCTGTCACATCCTTATGGCATCACACACCAGGTATTAGAGGCTTGACCATTCCAGTGCCTGTATCAACCCTCTGCTGCGTCTGTGCCAAAGGGTACGGCAAGGGCACAGCATGATGCTCGTGCCTGGCCTGGGCAGTGCCCTGCAGCAGTGGTGGAGTCTTGCTCTGTTAGCAGTGGCTAATGTATGTCCAACTGCTTATTCATTGTATTAGACCTTTTCCTTGTTTGTCCCCTACCTGAAAGCCAGCAGCAACACTCTCAAATTCCTAAGCACTTGTGTGCCAGGGTTATCAGCTGCTTTTGTGTGTGACTGGTTGCATATGTCACAACTCTTTTCCTTCCCTTGACCAAAATAACTTGTCCTTTTTACATCATCATGTCTCAGAAGTAACATGCACTAAATATCCTTTTTCCCACTTGTCTGAGGGTAACACCCTGCACTGCCACAGACAAGAGGCAACAAAAAATGATGGTGAAAGACAAGGGGCACAAACAGCTACAGTGGATCGGATGCGTTTGTTACATTTTTCCATGACTCCAGCAGATGCCCCCATGTGACACCGTCAGCACAGCTCACTCACAGCCCGTCCCCAGGCACACAGCACATCCACAAACACCCACTGCAGAGAGAACAGCCCATCCATCACCCACTCTGACCAAAGCATCCCCATCTTCCCAGGCTCCTTCTTCATTCTGGCACCATCTGACACCAGCTTCAATATGACAACACCCATAACCTGTTCACTGATGTCTAACTGCCCACACCAAGAGCAGTTTTACACCTGACAGCACAAGCACAAAGGACAACCCTTCTACACAGTCTTCCCATATAGCACAATCCACACAGTCCCTTCATCCGAGAAGCAAGAAACAAAGGCATCAACTGCTAGGGATCACAAATGAATGGGAGATGATAGGGAGCAAAAATGAGAGTGAAAAAAAGAGGGGAGAAAAAGAACTAAGGAAAAGAGAGAGCAGGAGACTGAGAGCCCGAGGCAGTGACGCAGGGCACAGCAGCAACAGGGAGGTACACCTGGGTGGATATTACTTACGGTTCATGTTGATCTGCTGGGAGAGCTCTATGAGCTCCATCTCAGTAGGCATGTAGCCCATGGTTCGCATGCAGTTCCCCAGGTCCCTGCAGTTAATAAACCCATCCTTGTCTTTATCAAACTCCTTAAAGGCTTCTCTTAATTCTGTGGGAGTGGATCCAAAAAAGAACAATATTGTCAGTGACAGCTTGAAATATCTTTTCCAAGAAACCTCCCCAGAATCAGCAGCACTTTATGAGGCCAGGCTCCCTAAGATACACTGCATTTTCACAGGAGATCTCCCTGCAATGATGCAACGACTGGAGCAACGCTAAGCTCTTCTATCAGCAGCACTGCTGACCCATTCCTTACAGGAAAGCCTGCTTGGACTGCAAGTGCCATGGACTGATTGCTCCTGAACTGCGCTCCCTAAAGAAACTGGAAGCAGTAAGTTTTTCCAACTTTTACCCCTGCACTATATTATACAGCACTTATTGTAGGGATTAGCAGGTAAAACAGCTTTCCTGGAGCCACACTATTGTACCATGCTCTACAAAACTTCCTGTGGCAGCTGGAGTGGACAGCAGTTTCCTGACCGCCAACATCCCATTACTTTACTCCCACCCTGAAGAAGCTGGAATAGATGCAAATTCCTTCACAGTCAGCACTCTTGCAGTGTTACATATTATTTCTTTTTGCTGGGGTTGCCAGGAGTTATTCCAGTAATCATCTCCCTTAGTTTGCCCCAAATTATTTTCCCCCATGGGGCCAACATGGAAAGGCCAGCCAGTAGGTTTTCCCTGGGCAGGGAGAAAGGTGACACAGAAAGAGCAACAAATTTTACCTTCAATTTCTTCTGGACGCAGTTCTCTATCCTGCAAAAAGAGAACATACTATGTTAAAACTTGCCACAAACAGTTTCAGAATAGCACTTATTGGTGCAAACAGTTCTGGGACAAGCCAGAAAGTGAGAGAAGAAACAAGAAGGTGATGACATGTTTAATACCATCTACCAAGCAAAGCTTCCCAGCTCTGCTCCCCAACGGGAGGGGTGTAAGCCTGCATTCTTCCCTGTGGAAGTCCCTCTCCCTCTCATCTGCTGGACAGAGGGGTGACAGGTGCTCCCCCAAAAGAGAAGAGACCTGGGCCAGCACAGCAATATGTGTGGCCTCCCCACCTGATGGTATTATGAGCACCTTCATGAAGCTCCTGCATCATTCCCCAGCAGCACATCCTGGAGCAGAGACTGGCCCTGCAGCAGTTATGATCTCCTCTGGAATTCTGATTGTATTTCCTATCGCAGCTCCCACTGAAACAGCCAGATCAAAACAGCTGGAAGCCATTCCTGTAACCAACAGGTCTATAGCATTGTCTGCTGGATCACTGCTTGATCCCTGTCCTTCTGGCAGGACAGGGACAGCCATGAGCTCTCTTTCAGCCAACACACCAGTGTCATCTCCTATAGTCCATCCCCACAAAAAGGAAGGAACTTGCCCCTTTCCCCCAGCCTCAACTCTACATACAATCATTTTGAAAACAGGCATGAAGGCAGACAGACAACATATACATCATCAAGGTCATCTACAAACAAAACAGGACAAGGATTCACCATGTTCAGGAAACACTGCAACTTCAAACATCCAATCTGAATTTCTTGGAAGGAGGGGGAGGATAAAAAGAGTATAGGAAAATTCCAACACTGCACCAGGACGAAGAGAAGAGCACGGAAATGCACTGCTTTCTGGTTTAAAAGCCCTTTCTAACTCCTCTCATGGCTCCCAGGCAAATCCAAAACATCTCGGAATTTGGAAACACAGAAACACAATGTTTTTTGTTGTCTCATTCTCAGCTTTTCCACTCAGCCATGGGGAGTTTCACCTTCCCTTCCAGGTGTCCTCCAGCCTCACCACACATCCCTGGAGACAGAGCCCTTGATCAGTTTGAGAAGGATGACCCTTTGCTGTTTAACCACAGGCTCCTCCAGAAACTCTAACGGCAGCTGCTCAGAGTGCACAGCAAACTAGGACACACACTGGTTGACGTCTGTGCACAAGTGGGCTGTGCCAGAGCAATGACCAGCTTGCCACTCATAACCTTCCCAGAGGCATCTCTGTGCTGGATGGAACTGTCGGAGCACGCTGGCTCTGCCGTTTCATCCTTCACAGACCTGGTATTTTCAAACATGTCATCCCATTTGTTCTGCTTTCATCAACACCAAGTAATAAAACAATTCAAACTCCTTAAACCGGATGCAGGAGACATTATTGCCCTCCTGCCTTAGATAAAATGGTAGATGAAAACCACCCATGATCAGTACCCACACCTCGTGCGCCTTGTTCCAGAGTTCACAAACGCTGATCCCCGGAGATAGCGCTGCGTGCCGACATCCGGCTGAGCGCGGCAGCAGAGGCAGAGGTGTGATCACCACCGCTACGGCGCGAAGGGTGCCGTGACTCACCCGCGGTAACCACCGCCTTGTGACAGTGGCTGGGGTAGGACCCAAGCCTTCCTCCAGCACAGCTGTCACAAGACCATCCTCTTCCTTGCTTTCTGAAGACCACATTGCAACCGACAGGAGTGACACATGTCACAAATGGGGGCTTCAGCACTGGCTCTAATTTTGCACACCAAGGCATTTGCGTTTGCAGGGCTCTGAGCACATCTTTGCACATGCAGATTCTACCATCAGAGAGCCACAGACTGCGAATGCAAAAGGAGGGGGAGGGTTTACATCCCTCCAAAAATCTGACTCAGGCGATAACTAACGTCATGAAGAGATTTTCTGTTTTAAATTTGAAAGAAGATCCCCTAAAATGATAAAGGAGGAAAACTGCTTGGGAAGAAATGGGCTGAATCATTCTAAAGCTTTTGGAGAACATATGGAAAAAGGAATAAAACTGTTGAGAGAGTTTAGATCCTAGATATGAGCAGAGGTGACCCTCAGAGAGTCCATTACATGTAATGGTCTTACCCTCCTTTATTTCTGTTCTATGCACAATAAATCCTGTTGGTCTAGAGAGTCAGTAAAAGTAAAGCTGTTTATCAAATGCACTTATTCTCCATCAGGGTAGTTAGAGACATCACTAATCCTATTTTGGAGACTTCTTAGGGTACTGTGAGTTTCCAGGGCCTAAGCAGCACGGATACCTGTCCAGCTGTGAGCTTTCCCCTAGGGAGCTGGACCTCTCCTATGACAGGTAGCTCTGTGCATGCCAGCAAGTGTGCTTCTGTGAGAATACTGTGTTTTGTGTTTTAGTGAAGTGGCACAAGGAATATGTGATCACTTAGGGGCTGAAGGTTGGGAAGAACAAAAGCTCTTTGATCAATAACGACAAATAACTCTTTTTTTGGATTGTTGGTTGAAAAAGAGGTTTCAGAAATCAAGATCTAGGTGTCTCCTACAGCTATAGATAACCATAACAATGCATGAGTAAGAGATTTCTTACAGAGGCAAGAAAGCTCTGACTCTCAGGTAACTGGGGTGAGCTTTGTCTCACTAAAAGAGTACGGAACACACTGGGTGAATATCTGACAATGCACATATTCACTCATACATATCTGTAAGAAGTGTGTTAATCATACGTTTGTGTATGTCTTTAAACTCATCTTATTGTAGGAAATGGATGTTTATGTGCAAAAATATGTTCTACTTCTTGTAAAGATCCAAAACTGGGGTGCATATTTATGTATATGTAACATGTCCAGGCATATACATTTGAATTGACATACAAACAGGTATTTTTATTGTTTGTATACAAATGCATACATTAGATGCACAGACACCTAATTACAAACAGGTGTGACTGAAGGGACAGATGTCTTTGCTATTTATCTCTGTGTGTGGGTAACAGCATTTGGGAGTCTGGCACTATTTGCAAATATGAGGAGAGAGTGATGTTCTTTGGTTTATTTGGCTGGGATTGCTGCAGTGTCAGGCTGTGTGTGATACTGTACAAGAGATTGTGTTTGGGTATCTGTGAGGAGGCAGATGCCTGCTTATTTCTGCCGGTACTAGTGTGCTCACTCTGAGCTGACAGGAACAGTATCAATAAGGACATCTCTGTGGGACAGCTTGTTCCCAATACAGATGCCGTGATTTGCATTTAAGTGGCTATTTAGGCCTTAAATGCTAATCTGAGCCTCGGGGAGCGACGTGGGGATGTCTTGCTGGAACAACAGCTTTGAACAGTGGACTCCTCCTGAGTCTATATGATTATGTAAGTCCTGAAGTCCTAAGTCCTTCTCCTGAGTCCACCTGATTATGCCTACTTGAGTATAGGCTTGGATCTACCTTCCATAGCTGCATTTTTAGAATCCTCCTTCCTTGGTGTTGGGGCACGGGGATATCTCTGCACATCCTTTGGGTTAGACATTTGCCTGTGATTGTATTTGCACTTGGAGCTGGAGCTGGGATGCTCGAGACCCAGGGCTGGGTGTTACAGAGCTCCACGCAGACGGAGGATGCGGGCAGCTCTGCATCCCAGCTCGCATCCACGTGGCTTTGTGCGTGTTTCGCCCGGCTGGGTGTAACTTACGTACAGGCTGCCTGTTTTCTGCGAAGCCCTTCCTCAGGAAGATGCATGCTGGCCCCAGCAGGTTGTGCATGACGGCGCAGTTCTGGGCCAGCACCATGAGTGGACCCTGGTACTCGCAAGCCGACGGCCCCTCTTCGCTCGTCTGGACAGCCTTATAGCTCGTCTTCTCCTCATGGCGGATCTTCCCAGCCAACCAGCAGCAAGCAAACAACACAACAGAGGATGTTACCTCCCCATCTCGCCCAGCCTTTCCTCTGAAGTTTTACTGAACCGCCTCGCAGAGACATTATTGCTACATTTCCTTCATCTGGTCCATGCTGCGTCCCCCCCCACTGGTCTATTAGGATGTGAACAGAAGCAGTAAGTCCAGGAGTTCACTTTCAAAAGCTGATAGAAGTACAACCAACCAGAAGAATTTTGCTTTGAAATGACATCAGACTCTCAGCACTGCTCACATCTACCCAGACACAGCCCAAAGGGCCACGCTCCCACTATCAGCCCCAGAGTTAACAATCCCTTCAATGAGCTGCACAGGACAAAAACACCCCAACCTAACAGTGCATGTGCCAGCCTGTGCCCAGGGTGAAGCTGCTGGCAGAGCTATATCAGCCAGGGTGTCCCGGGAGACCAGGCAGAGCCGGCACAAAGACCCCGCATTGGGCTCCGCATTACATTTCAGCAACACAGCATCACACTCTTTATAATATTATTAGAAGGCCATTTACAGCATCAGGCGGCTCTGCCAACTGCAGGCTCACGCTCCTTGTGTCACTGCTAATTAGTTACATCCTCAGGGTCTCAGGCAGTTACTGCACTGGCCTCTCCTAATCGCTGACAGTCCCAAAGTGGAGATCAGGCACGGGCACAGCATTTTTGTCTGTTTGCATTTGCACGTTTTCCTAAGCGTACACGTCCTGCTAAGCAAGGGCTCCAGAACAGAATCCAGCACTGGATTTTATAAGGAGGCACTGCTTTCCTTTTATAGAAATGCATTTCCCTGGCTCTGCAAGAAAACTCTTATCCCGATATTCCCATGCAGCTATAAAAAGCCAGCACAACCCACAGGACCCTGGGTTTTATAGAATAAACATTAATCATACATCAGATTCCTCTCCAGGAATGATTCTACTTTTACAGCCGGTGCTCCCAGGGGTGATCAGAGAAGCTCTGTCAATTGTCATTGTCTCTATTAACTCTTTCCTTAAAGCCTGAGGTGCTTTTTCAGGCTAAAAGACCAGATACACACACACACTCTGTTCACACTTGTCCGAGTCTATTGTATCTCCTCGCTGTTTCTGCCATGTGCTATTATATTGCACACACGGGTTGCAGTTTGCATTTTTGTACACAGTCTTACACCAATCTGCTCATGTATAATGTCATGTGAATATCGAGCATCAAACCAAAAACAACTCAAAAAGCCATGGAGAAAGAAAATGATGAAGCAGAAAAGCATTTTTGTTGCAGTCATGGATGAGGAAGAAATCTGCCTCTGATTAAACCTGACACATCGGACACTTGCCCTTAAAAACCTGACAGATGAGCATCCATCCACAAATGGCATATTCCTAGCTCAGCTAAATGTCAAGGCATCTGTGTTGAACTGCACAGCTTTGTGATATCAGGGCAATGTATTTTCAAAACTATCAGCTTTATTTCCTGGCACATTTTCCAGTTTAATATACCAAATAATATGAATCACTTAAAATAGCCCACATTGGTTCTGTGTTTAATTTCAGTGAAGCCAGGTGAAAGGCCAAGGGCTCCACAGCCCCTAATCCTTGTCTGTAGACCCTTCCAGTCAATAGAGTTTATGACCAAGCCACGGAGCAGTGCCACAGAACAGTCACCCCATTATTTTCCTGTGTGGATAGAGATTGCCAGATGAAACAGTTGCCAAGAGTCACCAAGGATCCTGACCAGACAACCCAACACAGTGCCAGGACAAGGTGCACGTCTTAGGAAGACCCCCGGACAGGGTGTGATAGTTTAACTATCCCAGCAAAAACCAGGACACGGGGGATCCCTGCCCAGCTCTTCCACTGCAGGCAGGATTTATGGCATTTGATGTTCCCTCTGCCAGCAGCCCCCCAGGCTTCCCCTGACAGTATCTCCACAAATTCCCTTCACCATGTTCTTCCTCCACCCTGGCAGAGGCAGAGAGGGAGCTGTGATATGGGTACAGGGCAAAGCAGCAGCTGCCGCTCCTTACAGGGGAAACAGCAGCGCACACAAGAAAAATGCAAGGACAGGACTGGGGAGCTCAGACTTCCCCTGTCCCTTCCCCAAGCAAATGACCACCACCTTTCCAGGCTGAGTCCAGCCCTTGGCTGTGTCAGACCAGCAGATTGTGGAAAGGGAACAGACCTGGCTGATTTAGAGATGGCTGTAGTGATGGTGAAGGGTGGCAAAGCTTTCCCTTTCTTCACAGCAGAAGCATAAAAAGATTCACCTCATTTTCCTGCCTGTGTGTCAGAGGGACTGTGCAGAGCAGCAGCCCAGAGGGGCCTCTTCATCCCGACTGCAAAGCCTCTCAGAGGGAAAGGCAGCCAGGCTGGCTGCTGGGATCACCGGGGGGGACACTGTGACAGTGGGAAAGTGAAGCTGCCAACAACAGACATTGTGGTGACAAAGGCTCAGCATTGCCACCAGAACAGGTAAGGTACCCCTGTGTCAGCCAGTCCCAGACCAAGCTAGCCGGTGCCTGGGAGTGACTCCCAAATTTCGGGTTGAAATCATGCATTCAAGAGATCAGCCTGTCACTCAAGAGCAGCTTTCACACACGTTGCCTGCAGTCCCTCCTCTTTGCCATTTCAGCAAAATGTAAAGTATGAGAAAAAAGACCAGGACAATAAAACAGCCAAGCAAAGTTGTGCAATGTCAAGACTGATCTGCAAAGTCTCCACTATAATCATGTGTGTCATGATCAAAAGAACGACAGAGCCCCAGGACCTGTCAGGATGAGTGCCCGAGGCCTTAAACGATGGCTAGCTGGAGCAACGTCTGAGAAATTCTCTGATTCAGCTTTGCAACTTTCTCTCTTTAGTCCTGCCATCCCAGGCCTTCTAACAAGGCACAAAGTGCATTATTTGAAGTAGTTTTTAGGAATGAAAGCATAAATTACCTAAAAGACTGATGACACAGAGCTTATAAATTCTTGAAACCATTTTGATTCAAGCTGCCTGGCCACACATCAGAGTTTAATTGCAATCACCTTGATAATGTTGAGCGTAGCTGCAGCCAACTTCTTTCAGTGCAAGTTGGAGGCGACCTACAAGCAACCAAGTTGGTTTTTCATATGTGCAACATTTGGGTAAACCTCAACTACTTCTGCCTCTCCCTGAAGGTTGCCCTGACCTAGGGACTGGTCTCAGCACTGCCTAACTGCTTGGTGATGAATTCCCTCCTCGCCTATCCCAGCTCCCCCACAGCAGCACTCTGCCATTCCTGGCTTTGTTTACAGCAGCCAAGATAACAAACAAACTATGTTTCTACACAGAAGAGGCAAATCTTCAGCCAGAAGAAACTCTCTGCTAGGGAGGTCCTCTCCCCAACAGCTCCCTCCCAGAGGAGCTTTCCTGGGTGGCAAGGTCTCCGGGGTGGAGCATCCTGATGGCAGTGGCATTTCACTGTTGACAAGGTCTCCACAGAGGCAGCTCCTCATTGCAATACTTCGTATGCTTAGAATAACTTTTTCATTTATGAGGAGTGACTTGCACAGCTTTTGGCTGAGTTATTAGATGTGCAGTGAGAACTGTGCAGCTGACAGGTACACAGTGCTGCAAGACCTTCCTCAGTCAAACAAGAAATATTTCTGGGGCACATCATTCCCATTTCAATCTAGTCCCTAACAGCGAATCGTTCCTGAATCTAATTCATCCCGAGACCACTGCAAAACCTCAGCGCAGCGCAGACCGCGGGTTGAAGCCTAACAGATACACATGGCAGCTCGCAGATGAAGTCCAGCTGGGCCCAGGCACGTAGACACACGGGCTGTGCTGACATGCGACATGATGCATGAGCATGCAGCCAGGGCCCAGTGTCTCCACTCATGAACAGAGGCATGGATAAACAGACCACAGAGAAAAACGTGCTTCTGTACCCAAACACACACCAACAAAACTAGATGTGTGCACACGCAAGGATGGAAACACATAAAAACACACGCATGTCTGTGTACAGATTTCTGTGAGGACATCCACTACAGATACACACACACAGCAGCACACAAGCAGGGATACGTGTGTGACGCACACAAATTCCCCGTTGTACACTCACAGCAAACACTGCACACCTGCTCATGTACCTCAGGATGTGGACGTAGACACAAAGAGCTAAGGACACACACGTACTTCAGACGGGCTCATTAGGTGTGCACATGCTTACACATGGACAGGAACACGCACAGACACACGCCCATTCACATGTACATGAATCTGTGTCCCTGCAGAAGCAACACACATGACCAGACTCATGCAGATACCTCTCGAGTGAAGCACACGCACACATCAGATCACACACATACACTCACACACACACACACACATGGAGATGCCCAGACAGAAGATGTGTGCCAGCACACTGCGCACACCAACAAGCACAAGCTGGCAGGTACCCAGAGGACAGTTACACACACACACAGCGCAGGACACAAGCCTCCTCATGTGCGTGTGTAAACACACACTGATTTACACACGCTATGGCTCTCAGCATCCTGGGCTCCTAACGGCTGCACTCGCATCAGCAGCTCTTACAAAAAAAGTCTGGTGAAGAGAGTTAAACCCTTCATACACATCTCTGTTTCTCCCACCTCCCATTCCCATCTGCCCACAACGTCACCCATCCCAAGCAGCAGGGCTGGAAAGGCACAATGCACTTTGATTCAGGGAAACATACCTTTTTTGAGAGGTTTCTCAGTGGAGACTTCACACAGTTGCCCATAATATGTTGAGTCTGCCTTTCCGGTGGACTTGGTTATAAAGGAACTGAAGCAATTGATCCCATTAAAGGAATTCCTTGGGAGCAAAGCAATAAAGGCAGCGCCAGGCAAATCCAAACAGCTACTGGCTGCTGGGGCTTCCCTCTTCAGGGAGCTTTTTCTCTCTCTGCCTCCCTCTCTCCGTGTTTTTACTTTATGTTCACTTTCTTGAAGAGATGAAGCAGGAAGGAGAGGGAGGGGAGAGAAACAGACAGAAAGAGAGGGAGAGAGAGAGAGTGAGAAGGGGAGAGAGAGGGAGGCGGATGTATAATCT
This sequence comes from Antrostomus carolinensis, assembly GCF_000700745.2. Taxonomy (NCBI): domain Eukaryota; kingdom Metazoa; phylum Chordata; class Aves; order Caprimulgiformes; family Caprimulgidae; genus Antrostomus; species Antrostomus carolinensis. Next base: position 6,652 of record NW_010319021.1, on the reverse strand, counting down.
ACATCAGATTAATGTTCAAATCCCTCCCACCCCCCTCAATCTGCAGGCAAGATTGTTTCACTCATGGGAGAGGGCTGATTCAGGGAAAATTAAAACAGAGAGGCACCACAAGAAGTTATTTCGGTGATGAGTTCAGTGAATCCAGCTAGTTTGAGTCCACACAGCCTCTGAACATCGCATCCCTACCCGCCCCCCCTTCTAACTCCTCTCGGCTTTTCAATCACCAGAGAGCTAGGCTGGCCAGAAGGCAATCCACTTAGGGGCTTGGAGCAGAGTCCAGAGCTCGTTTCAGAGCCGAAATGGACCATTTATCTGGGTGGGACCTGTTTCAGCTCATAAATAACAGCAGACCTAGAAGTCCCTCATTTTTTTCCTGCCACAGTGGAAGCAACCCCGGAGGCAGCAGACCAGGGACCCTACAGCACTCTCAGCCCCAGGACAGTAATTTTTAACCGCAAGGGAGAGACCTTGAGCCAGTCTTGCTGTAAAGTTTTTCCAGCTTTCTGCAAGTAAAAATCAAGTGGTGGTTTACCTGCACAAGTCTGCAAAGATGGGCTCACACTTGAATCCTAAATCTGAACAGCCCCAGGCTAGATAATGTGAAGCAAAGAATGTGGAGGTCAGATCCATCCATTCCATTTCCAAGCATCCAAGACCAGAATAAGTAAGAGGCTCCTAAACCTAGAGCCAGCTCTGAACTCTGGACTTCAGGCCTGTTGTGGTAGCAGAATAACCTCTAAGAGAAAAGGGATGACTCCCCAACATATTTTCCTCTGATCTCAGGCTGAGCATAAGAGCATTCAGTCTGAAAAGAGATTTAAATTTCATTAAAAACTCACCATCACACCCAGGCAACAGGATCTGAAGAGGATAGTGGATGCACCCTTAGCTATGAAGCAACCACAGCTGCAGCTGCACAGTGAGAAGAAGCCATGGCATGAAGAGCTAACTCCAAGAACTGTGAAGACCAAGATGACACTGATCCTACACCCTGACTATGCAGCAGGGTGGCTGGACACTCAGGTGTTCAGCTTAAAGATTTCACAACTTTCTTTGTGAGTGTGGTTGCAAACAGAAGACTCTTCAAAGACCTAAACCATGGGCTTAGTACTTTCACCACATTTTTTGTGCAGGAGCCAAGGACTCACTCTTCTGGCAACTCTAGGGCTATAGGACAGAGAAGGATGAACTATCAATGTCACAACAAAGTAGGGATTTCTCTGCTTCCACCCTGATGGTGCCATGGCAAATTAAGTATGATTGGAAGGTGAATCAACAGTTGCTTTAGAGCTTATAGGCTTCTTCCACCTGAGGAGATAAGTTTAGGAGTCCAGCCATGACAAGAGTCAACAGCTTTTCCAGTTCCAGTCACAGCCAGAAGTGCATGGCCACGTGGGATGGTGTTTCTTGCTCTTCCTTGTACTAACCACTTCCCAAGGGTGAAGATAGTGAAACAGCCTCCTCTCAGATACCCTCAATGCCTTCTTCACTGCATGGCCTGGGAAGGAACTGCACAAAGGTCCACAGGCCCTCCAAAGCAAGAAGCTGCAGTAGCAGATACTGGAAGACACCGCTTGCACCCAGGCAGACTGAGAGAGGGACAGAGGGGATGGGGAAGCTCTGGTCTGGAAGATCTCTGTAGCAGAGCTCACCCATGGTAGGCTGGGAAGCGAAACTGTTCCTAAGCTGGGCCTGTCTCCTGCTGTCACAGTTAGAAGACTCCTCACACTGGGGAAATATACAGTCACTCCTTGGGTACTGTGCCAGCCCTGGGCCTTGCAACGGGGGACTTTGCAGAAGGATCCTGAAACTCCCAGCTCCTCTCAAGGCTGCCATCTTTAGCTCTATTTCTCTTTCCCCTCGTAAAGGAGCTAATGGGAGACTGATCTGCCCTCAGCCAAAGTGCTGGTCATTAATAATATCCTCTGTCAGCTGGAGACATTCCCCAGGCTCCTTGTTTATTGACGAAGTGCTTGTCTCCCTTGAGCAGAAGCTGCCACACAGCGAGCAAGGCGCCCAGGCTCCTTCCCGAGACAAACGACTTCAATTCCAGAGCAGAGAGGAGAGAGAATCGCCTCCCTGCTGCTAATGAATCTCCCCCTGACAGGCAGCATGGAGGCCAGGAACACCCTGCAACTGAGGAGTACCTGTCTCTCACATCCTCCTGGAGAGAGGGAGTGGAGCAAGGTGTCTCTTGCCAGGAGAATCCATCACAGCCCCCAGCTGCCACAGGACAGCTCTGGATGACAGCCGTTCAGCATGTCTTACAGAGCCCTAAAAGCCTCTCAGCAAAAGTTGAGATGGTCACCCTCCAAATATTGGCTTGTATCAGAGCATTGGGAGCCAGCCACCATGGCACGCTGCCGCGTTTGCCTGCTCTCCTGCTTTCCTTCCCTGCAGGTTTAGGCAGCTGTGGGAAAGGTGCAGGGCAGAGTGAGAGGGCTGGGACCTGCTGCCAGGCTTGGCAGTGAGTTTGCAATCCAGGAAGGGAAGAGGTGGTGGGAGCCTGCCTGCACCAGGTTTGCAGCACAGTCACAGTCCTCTGACTCTGCAAGGACTCTGGCAGAGCTGCAAGGGGCCCAAGAGATGCAATCGTAAACAATTTTCTTATCTCCTTATTTATCCTGAATCTCTTAAAAGCAATTGGGCAGCACATCACAATCTAGCAGACAGACCCTGTTGACCTCTGAGGAGGAAAATCACTCTCTACATTGGGATTTTGTTCCCATCACCACCATGGGCAGCTTAGAGATAGGCAGGAAAGTGGAGCTGGCAGAAAGGTCACTAGAAGATTAGGTTAGAAGGAACATATTTCCTCCCTTCCTCCAACCGAGGCTGCTGTAAGAGAACAGGATGCTGAGAATAAGTGTGTCAAAAACATTTGTGTGTAGGTGCTGATCTGTGGGTATGCCTATATCTGGGGTAGTCAGTGTGCGTGTGGGAGGGCTGCACATGCATGTATACTGGTTTTCCCACACTGTTCTTTGTCGCAATCACACTGTTCTTTTAAGGTCTGGGGCTCTGTTGTAAACTTTCTAAAAATCAGTAGGAACTTTGCGAAATGCGAGTCTTGTCTATACACCTGCATCCCCACCGCTCCCCCGAGGCTGAAGGTAGAGAGCAGAGACCTCAGTGGATGTGGTTTGGCACAGGAGCGAGGTCTCAGCTCATGGGAAAGCGTTTGGCACATTGACTAACCTGAGCACAGAGCAGGGAGGAGGCTGGGTGACTTGGCATTGAACAGGGAGTGATTTAGGTGCTTTCATATGTCTGGACTCTTTAAAAAGCAGCAGTCCTGTGCTTCAGCTGGCACCTTTGGCAGAAATGCTCATTCCGTAGGAAAATGTTGGATCCCACCATAGCTAATCACTTGGTAGCTGCCAGAAACTTTATCCAGTGGCAGCAAATATCCAATAGCAACAACAGAAAGAACAAAAGTCAATCCAAAACTTGAGATTGCTTATCAGACTGTAGCTTTGCTTGGGAAAAATTTCCAGTGGAGGGTATGGATTTGTCCAGGGAGACTGTTTGGATGCCAGGCCTGTAACCGTGCATGGTCTGTCACCTGCTGGAACATTAGAGCAGATGGCTGTTCTCAACACAATGCAAACACTGCAACAAGGCAATGTCAGTAGGTAGCAGGGTTAATCTCCGAGGGGAGTATATAGTAAATCAGGGAAAACTCATTCCTGGCATCTTTTCACTGAAGTCCAGGGTTTTACACGAGAGCCCATTGCACATTTCAAAGATTTAGTATTTTAAAATACGCCACCTTATTTAATTTATCCTAACAGGGCAAGAATTTTTGGTCTATTTTTTCCTATCACAGAGTGGATAGTGCACACGTTGATTAGTAGCTTTCAAATCTGCTCCCAACCACCCTTTAGCTGGTGGCTATAGATTTGTATTTTACAAGAAACAACCCAGTCTTGTTTACTGGCTGACCTCAGACAAGCCTAAGCATTTGGAATCATTAACATCTTCCCATTGCCAATGCTGTTGAGGGCCTCGTGTCAAAGCTCCTGACCGCTGGAACATGCACTGGCACTCTGAACTTCTGCAACTGGCTTCCCTCTCTTCTTCTGCGTCAGGCTCCTGAGTGCTTTTGCTGCACATCAAGCTGTGTCTTCTAACCTTGAATGAACCTGGGATGGTTCCATATGGACAAGTACAAGTCCATCTCAAGGGGAGGTCCCAGAAGGTATTGATGGATGCACTCCAGATCTTCCTCTGGGAGGAGGAATATTTCTACACAGAGTTTGTGAACTTTCTTTGCTGTCAGCTGTTCCAGGAAGAAAGTGTTGCTGACTCATGCTCTGCATAATATTCTACTCTGTTAGAGCAATTGGATCATATTCAATCACAAACAACAGAAAGGTTATTAAAAAGACCAAGGATATTTTCCATCCCTCTCAAGGTAACAAAGCCTAGACTGTCAACTTCTGTTTAGAACAGCTTTGTCTGTAATTAGCTTGCTTTATTCTGCGTTAGAGGAAGACAGATGGGAACGTGCCATCTCTTGACACCTTCCATGCAGATCTGGTCCATGTATTTTGCACTAGCCCAAATTCCAAGTCCCTGTGCAGGAGATGTTCTGGCCAGAGCACAACGTGTTGTGGATATTTTCTGCTTTCAAGATCATCAATGGGCTACAAAAAGACAAGTACAAGCTTGACAGCCACTGAGACAATCTGTCTTGTATACACAGTACAAAGATTGTTTAAAATGATTGTTTAAGTGGTCCCTTTCCTCTGCTCGGGAATATGAGAATCGTGAATCACTCTCTGTCTGTCTGGGACTGCTGCAAGAGTAGCTAATTCTGTCCTGGCTCCCTCACCTCTTTCCAAGTAAAAGGGACAGGGGGTCAGTATTGGGCTGGCACACTGAGGTGCTACAGAAAGCGTGGATGGTAATTAGGTGAGCACAGGTAATTAGGTGAGCACAGGGAACCAGTACTAACCCAATCCTGCAAACCAACCCTGCAGCATTACACAAGGTACACCACCATAAAACCAAGCTCTGCCTCACTTCTATATCGAGTCAGGACCTGACAGCACCTTTAGAAGGATCAAACCACGTACCCCAGTGTGAGATCTCTGGCTATATCTCAACACAGCTGGTCACAAGCTACCTAAACCCTTTTTGCATTATTTCAGCAGAATGCAGGGGGGTTGCTGACGGTTTTCTACTTCCTGCCTTCAGCCGTTGTGACATGATGCCTCACAACGTTACATGGTTGCCTGTTTCCTTCCAAGAACAGAGAATGTATTTCATCTGTGTGGGATGAAGCAATGCTAGATATTCTTTCCAAAAATGGTTGCAAGGTGCAAAGTACTCTAGGAGAGGAATGGGTGGAAGAAATATTAGAACATTGCTAATGACTTCAGGCATAGATAGTATTGAGTTCATGGTCTTACGCTGGGGCAGAAAGCTACTAAAAAACTGAGTATGAGCATACAAGCCAAGACAGGTGTGTCTTTATTTCTAAGCAGGGCTTTTGATTGAAATTGGAGGATTACTCAAGTTCATGGGCACTGCTGTTGCTCTCTAAGGTCACAGGAATGTCACAGGATTATTGAAAGGGAGCCCAAAGTTAGCTAGGCATCTTTGACTGGATGCACACCATATAGCTGCTTGTTATTGGAAATCAATAGCACTCATGGGCTCATCAGGGACAAACAGTTAGTGAAGCTGCCATGCTACAAAGAACCACAGCTAATTCAGCTGACAAACCTACAGCTCAGACACTACATCTAAAGCTAAACCCCTCCCTGACACTTTGTTCAAACCCAATATTGCATGAAACAAAAATCAAGGCAGTATAGGTTGATGGAATACACAGTGGACTAACTTAAATGATAATTAATTTATTGTTGAAAGATTTTCTTCTCTCAAAAGATAAGCTGAATCTAACCAGAAGGTTTGTGTATTTCAGTGCATTAGATCATGCTGCTGTATATTTCATGAACGGAATATTTAATGAATGTTCTTTTAGCTTGATTTCATTTTGATGTCTTTCCATATCCTTTTAAACCAGATTTGTTTAAAAAATAAATCACTGACAAAGATTAATGTTTGCTGGCAGACCCACTGCAGGCAGGAAGCTTATCCATTGCCCCTCAGTGATTCTGTGCGTCTGGCTCCCATCCCTCAAGCTCTTTACAAGCAATAAATGTGATAAATTTTTCTCCAGGCTGAGCAAGGGGGGAGCTGAGTGGATGTGCTCAAGTGGAACAATGTTTTTCTGTGTCTGCTACATAGAGAAAACACACAAGACGTACCTTGGAAGGTATAGCAGGTGTCAGCAGCAGGGACGTACCCGTACCCGGGTTGTTTTAAGCACGGGAATGAACACACACGTACAGAGGTGGTTGCAGAGTGACACGGAAGGTTTGGCGGAGGCTGGACGCGCACCGGCTGTGTGTGCACACACAAGGCGCTCACAGGAAGGCTCTTTATGTCAGGCTACACGCGCGGACACGGCCTGTCCCAACACTTGCGGGGATGGAAGCACGGGGGCCGGACGAGCCCCACGCAGGTACCCGGACCCCTGCAAAGAGGTGCCCGGTGGTCAGCGGGACGCCCGGACCGGCTCTCGCCTACATCACGGGAACCACGGGGCTCTCCCCGGCTCTGACACACGCACCGGGCG
>NW_010319020.1:0-28117 GCF_000700745.2 Antrostomus carolinensis | reverse complement strand
CACTCCTTCTGAAGTGTCCCTGGTCCTGGGACAACGATGACAGCTTGTGCCAGGCTGAGAACCTGCTGCTCATTTGTTTTGTCCAGGCAACTCTGAGAGGTCTGTTGTACAGCCCAGCAAAGCTGATCACAGGGCTTGCTGCCTCTGCAGGGGCTTTCTCAGTGTTGGGCTGTCCTGAATCAGTGGTGAATTGGTTTAAGGGGTAGCATGGCAGAGCAGAAAACCAGGGTTTTTTTTCTGTAGCCATGGGACTGTGCCTGTGTGAGCCCAGGGTAGGAGAGGGGGGCAGCAGGTACAGCTGTATAGTTGGACGTGTCCTGGGAGCGTTGTCTGTGCAAAAGAGCTTGTGCCAGACTGAGGTGTGGCTGGTCAGTGGGGCTTAGGGGTCCCTGCTGCCTGCTCTGAGGGATGGTGGGTGGCTTTGGGGAACAGAGGAGTTAGGGAGCCCCAAAAGCTCTGGAAAGGGAGCTGTGGATCCCAAGAAAAAAAGAAAAAAAAAGCAGTGCTTATAGTTAGGTTTCTAATTGATGTACAAGTCCTGCATAATTGCTGCCATATTCTGCAGTGTTGCAGCCTCACAGCTCCTGCCAGCTTCAGAGCTGGGAGAGGAGAAAGACTATCCAGTCTTTTGCAACTACTAAGTAGCGATGTTGTTTCAAGCTTCTGCAGCCCATGTCCGTGCTGACGCTACGTGGCACATAGACTAGAGCAGAGCGGCGCTGGGCGAGCGGCAGCGCGCAGTCTGAGAAAGCGTGAAACACAGCAAAAAGGGGACAAGGTTACCTGCAGACCTCTGCTGTCAGAGCAAGGGGGTCTGCAGGAGGCAGAAGCTCAGCACGTTAAATTGCAGAGCCAGAGGATGAGTGAGTTGATCTAACTGAGAGCTGAACCTCTTTCCACGAATAAGAATACCAGATGGGGCATCTGGAGACCATTTGCTTATGCAGAAGGAAAAGATCTGCATTTTTTTTTTTTTTCCTAAATAAATCCATGGGAGTTTTTCCTCTGGGCTTTGCACCAGGCCCATCAAATATAAGTTGTATGTGTTTTTTTTAAATGAGGAGACAAAGGGAGCAAGAGGGGGTTTAAACCACTTCCTTCCTGCTTGTGCAATGGCCTTGTGCATATGGATAACCTGTGAGGTAGCTGCTTTTCATCAGGAAGAAATCCCCAGGTTACACACAGGACACGTGCAGCCTGTGTCACTGTGCCAGGCGTGGCTGGGCATTTCCCTCAGCTGGCACAGTTCTGTTCTTATCTTAACTGGGGTGACAACACTCAGAGACCAGTTCAAAGCCACACAAAAGGCACAGCAAGGTAGGCTGGAAGAGTGATGTTATGTGGCAGGTATAAAAGCAGATTGTATCTGTTATGTGCGGTATGGACATAAAACTTAGGAATGCAATTCCCAAAGTTGCCTTTCAAATGACCCTATGTGACTGCAAAAAAAAAAAAAATCTATTGCAACATATTTAAGGAAATGTTCTTCATATAAACAACATGTCTCACCTGTAAATCCAGAAAAACCACCCACCTCCCAAAGGCAACCCGAAGAATACCTTGGGGGGAAGCAATCTCAGGAATGAATGTGCTGAAGTGCAGTAAAAGTGAGTGGGGACCAGTGAGGGTATTTGGCAGAGCACAAAACCTGTACAAATATATATCTGACTGCTGTTGCTGTAGCAAACAAGGAGGGATCATTCTGTGACAGGTTTTTTAAAAAGGAAGGTATGGTATTAATATAGGATGATTAATCATTGTGCTGTGATCCAGAAGAAAGTGTCCCACTACATAGCTGTGAGAAAATAGCCAAAGCCTTGAAAACAGTGAAAAGGAGGAAGGCTTTCATCCTCAAAACCACCACCTGAACTTCAGGAACATCCTAGGAAAAAAAAAAATGGTTTGGAGAACTCATCTTTGTGTTCTGCATCATCTAGGAGAATGTAAAATTAAAAATGAACAGGGTAACTCTAGTAGGCCCTGGTGGTGACCATGATTTCTCAGCTGGGTTTCACCCACTGACACTCCTGCATGACCATTGCAAATTTTGCAGAAGATCCCAGAGGGGTTTGTATCTGAGCAACAGTTCCAGAGTAGTGTTGAGGAAGGTCTGATAAAACTGATGTATTTGTGATCATGGGCTTGGCAGGGATGATAAGATCAGACATGAAGAGATTTTCTCAAAACAGGCAATAAAGAGATGGAGGTTTTCCTCTTTGACCCCAGAAGACAGCATGATCTGAAAATCCAATGTCCTGACATCTCTGTCAAGGCTTTTCATAGAGGTGTTGTTGTGGTATTGTGGCAGCTGAACTGAGGGTCACAGACCCAGCCCCTGTCCTGGTCCTCCCATCGGTTCCACTGCTGTGCTCCTGGGGCTGCAAAGGGTTGGGGAACAGATGTTTCACACTGCAGGTAGGTTACTTTTCATGATGTTGCAATAGGCAATGTAGATAGTAATTTCTCCATACCAACGAATCTGCACATATTTGTCTTGGCTCTATTTTTTCTTTCAATTGGTCGATTTATAAGCTTGAAGCTGGAGCCCTCTCTTGGCATTGAGCTGGGAGACTATGTTATCAAAAGCAGTGTATGTTGTGGCTGAGAAGCTCTTGACATTTTTCTGAATCTACTTGAGAGAAAGGTTGTCATTTATAGCATGTATCAATTCATTCTGCACAGGTGCAATGACATTAATTCCACCACAGTATATGCAATTGTTTATTATTTTCTTTTTTCCTCCCAGAACATCCCATGAAGTCCTAGATCAGGCACTAATGGAAGGCCCTTTGCAAACCTGCATTCATGTGTGCCATGAAAATGCTCAATGGATGTCACAATTACCGGAGAAGCTCTGGGATATTCCCCTCTATAACTTAGCTCTTCCAGGTAAAGATGAGCTTTTGTTCTCCCCTGTTTTGTTAGCGTGCCATTTAAACATTGGAGCATCCTGCTTGTCCCATTTCAGGATGGCTACGTTTATTATTTGGGTCAGTGTGTGGGAGAAGGGCTTGGGGGAGGTTTTGTGTGGCGTGTGCATGCATGTGAATACTTTTAGTCTGTAATGTTTGGGATTTCTTAGAGGGGAGGGGAAATTTTTTTTTTTTTTTGAGGGAAGGAAACAAAGAGGGACTTTTTTGCAGTCACCGTGCATCATCTCGTTAGATCAGTGTTAATAATCTGAGCATTTGCTTATTTGGGCCATGATGAAATTTTCCTATTTTGTTCCTGTTATTTGTTATGTACTAAAATGATTTTAAAAGGAGAGAAATTACATTTTACCTTATTATTTATTTCTTTGTACTGTTTAAAAGGGACTGGGAAGGTATGAAAAAAGCAGGATGGGGAATTTTTAATTAACATATATTTTTATTAATGCAAAGTGTGACTTTTCTGCATGACCTGGATTTAAAAAAATGGATTTATCCTGTTATGGATAAATACATCTGTGCTGTAGCTGATGTCCTCATTGGTACGACCTTCAGACCTGTGTATCACTAGCCTTACTTTGGTTGTATTATTACTTCTCTGTGCTGCCTTGAATAGGTGATTATATATATATTTTCTTTTTTTCTCATTCTATCCAAAGAAGCTCCAGGAGGGCCAGTTTTCACTGGCATGAGGGGAGGCACTGGAGGACTGTCAGCTCTTGAGTGATTCCCTTTGCCTCCACAATGAAAATGGTACTAAAGAAAAGTCTAGCCCATGTTTTTTATCACACCTGTAGATTCGACAGGTAGTTTGGGTGGAAAGCAGCACAGCATGTAGATGATTATGAGGGCTCCAAGATCCTAGGTTGACATTAGCAAAGTCATGTATTTAGAGATAGTGGGAAAAATCAAGTTTTGTCTTCAGTGGGTGGAGCCCTGAGAGGACCCAAGAACTGTGGTAGATTTTGGTGTTTTTTTCCCCTGTCCTTTATGAACTAATGGAGTGTGGAGTTTTTATTAAAACTGAAAACCAGAAATATGGTGACCTCTTGGATATGTAATTTAAATTGATATTGACATCAAAACAAGAGCACTTCTCAGTTTTGGATAAAGCCTATGTAAGAACACCCCAGGACCAATTATTACCTGTCCTGAAGAGATTGTGAGTTGCAACAGAGCTTAATCTAAACATATTATAAAGAAAATCTATATTTTATTTCGCTGTCAAGAGAATAAAATAAGTATCTCTCTTATGACAGAAGAAAGAAGGTCATGTTCTCTTCTTCCTCTGCCTTGCAAAATCCTTCAAAAAGTCAGTAGCATGCTCAGTGGGTTTTTTTGGTGGAAAAGGAAACATGTTTCTAAAAAAAGCTTTTACAGTGGTGTTTCTTGGACTTTGTAGAAAGCTGAGGACCTGCTGATTTGTGCCTTTGACTTCCTGGCTCTTCCATTAATGGTGACCTTGTTATTCTTGTGAATGTTTGTTGTTCTTATGAATATGCCTGCATGGAAGACAGTCAGGAAGAAAAGAATAGTTGAGGACAAGCCCATTTCAGCAAACATTAGAGGACTTTTACAGAGCATTTCAGGCTATTAGCTTGGAAGATTTTGGTGGCTGTCCAGTTGACCTACGAAACTAGTCTAGTCCAGGTCAGAACAAAAGCAGATCAAGACCAACCAGGTCAAGACAGCTCTGGCAGGTTTTCAAAGGGAGCTATGACTGGGGGAAGCTGGGTTTGGAAATAGAAGCTTATCTTAGATAGAGAAGACAACAACGCATGTAAGAAACCAAGAAACGTGAGAGAGCGCATTCCAAAAGCATGCCGAGGAGATAAAGCAAGTAATTAGTGTTGTGTTTGTACCAGGTTCAGCACAGTGCTGCCAGAGAGGTGTTGCTACAAGCTCTGAAGCTACCTGGTTTGGTGCTAACTCACAATCTTTGCATCATATTTGTTGCATCATGGATATACCCATCTTTCTTTCATTACTGTAACTCACTGACATCACATCACAAGAAGGCTCCTAAATATTACTATGTGTTTGCTGATTGGCATCAGTAGGTGCAATGCCCGTTGATGGAATCCTGTTCACTTCTCTCACACTTGGATTTGGTCCATGAGGATTCATAATGGTTTGACTCTTACATCTTGTAAGACAAACTTGTTTGATTGTATGCCCTCATTATTGATCTTCCATCAATCTTGGTTTGGGTGTTTAAAGCAGGAAAACAGCAGAAACCAGATTTTAAATGGTGAAAAAAATTTAGTGTGACTTTTAACTATTATTGAGAGTTTAAAAGAATTTTCTTTATTGCAAATACAATCTTGTCCTTCTTTGGCTAATAGAAATATTGCCATTGGCACCAGTAAGACTGATCATTCAAGAAGGCAGTTCCTAGCACCAGTGAACAATTTGTTTGACAGGAGACTTAGAAACCAAAATGATATGCAAATACTCTGTAAAGATCCTAGCAAGCAACTTAAGTGAGTTGTTAGCTTTTCTTGTTGATGCTTTAGAAAATTAGAAGAAATAATGAAACAGAAAAAACTAGCAAAATCCCTGGCTATCTGTCCTGAAGAAATTGTGCGTTGCAACAGAGTTTAATCTAAACATGATGCAAGAGGTGTGTCAGAGTATTAAGACTTCAAAGTTGTCCAATACTTGGGCAGGCTGTACTTGGCTCTGATGCTTAAGCTTGCTCCTATGTTATTCCCTGTGCTGGAAAGAGTTGGGTAATTTTTGAAGTCCCTAAAAGATGGATCTTGTCCATCCATCACATGTAGACTTAGATTGGATTTGCTTCTGAAACCTTCAAGTGTCCACCTTTTAATGTTGTTTTTGTAGGGAATGTGTGTGTTTAGTTCAGGAAGGCATTTTTAGCAGATGTTTAAGATATACATGCTTGAAGTGCCATGTTAGGAGTTGGTCCAGTCAAAGCTGTAAGAAGATTATTTTCCAGTACAGAGATGATTGGATTAGAGTATGAAATCCTGCATTTGGACAACTCTGAAAACAAGACAAATTCTAGGTAAATTCAGCCTTCAGCTCTTTATTCCCTGAGAAAAAGTGGATTTACACATCAAGGTAATTATTTCAGTGGAAGATGCTAGTTGAAACAGGTCATTTTATTGTGGTTTGAGGCAAAGAACAATGATGTGTAGTGTAGATGGGGACTGCTTCATTGAAAAGTCTTAGTACCTTCCCTTCATGAGGATTTAACACTAAGCTTTTTAATGTAATGTGAGCATCCTCTGTAGAAGAGCCCACCTTTTTGCCATAACTACCTAGGCTGTCAAGCAATATAGGTGTGTAATTTGTAAAGGGAGTGTCATGTCAGGTGTGTGCACGCAATATAACCACATATTGTGGTGCTTGAGTAGTTGAGAAATGACATTTTCTGTACATTTATTTTTGTATTCTACAGGAAGTCATGACACTATGACCTACTGCTTGGATAAAAACTCTACTGTTAGTGGCAATGAGTCCAAGGTGGTGAAGTTTTTAAACAAATGTATGCCCTGCATTGTGCACCCCATTATCATGAAGTGGTCTACAACACAGGTAACTGTTGTCTAGCATTCTTGTCGTGCCTGGCAAGTTGAGGCTTGTGCTGCAGTGCTGAGGGTGGTCATGCTCTTCTGTGCACAATGAAAAAATAGCCTGCTGCCCAGAAATCTCCACTCTCATGAGATACCGTGCTTGGGTGTCGTGGTTTAACCCCAGCTGGCAACTAAGTACCACCCAGCTGCTTGCTCACTCCCTGCCATGGGATGGGGGAGAGAATCGAAAGGGTAAAAGTGAGAAAACTCATGGGTTGAGATAAAGACAGTTTAATAGGTAAAACAAAATCCACGAGAGCAAGACAAGGAATTCGTTCACCACTTCCCATCAGCAGGCAGATGTTCAGCCATCTCCAGGAGAGCAGGGCTCCATCACACGTAATGCTTACTTGGGAGGACAAGTGCTGTCACTCGGAACATCCCCCCCTTCCTTCTTCTTCCTCCAGCTTTAAATGCTGAGTATGACATCATATGGTATAGGATATCCCTTTGGTCAGCTGGGATCAGCTGTCCCAGCTGTGTCCCTTCCCAACTCCTTGAGCACCCCCAGCCCATGCACTGGTAGGATGGGGTGAGAAGCAGAAGAGGCCTTGAGTCTGTGCAAGCACTGCTCAGCAATAGTGAAAACATCCCTGTGTTATCAAAACGGTTTTCAGCACAAATCCAAAACACAGCCCCATACTATCTACTATGAAGAAATTGAATGCTACCCCAGCCAAAACCAGCACACTGGGATATGAGATAGGTGCCATACATACCACAGCTTATTGTGGGGGAAAAAGCGTGTAGGTGAGGCAGGGATGATACTTAGACAAAGATGTTGCTTAAAGCTGACCACTGGGTACTAGAAATTCATCTTAATATTACTATAATCAAAAGAGGTTGTTCTCTTGCAGTTTTTTTTTTTTAATGCTTGTCACTTTTACCATCACTGTTGTGTGAGATGTTAGTCATTTTCCCCATCTATACTGTGCAAGTATTTCACTTGGCAGCAGAGACAAAAATCTTGTTGAAGGGAATTTTTTTCCATAAAGATTAAGAGAATGAAGGTGTGGTCCCTCACCTAAGGTTTAGTTAATTTTTTAAAATGTCTAAATATTAAGCTAGTAGTTATCTCTTTGTTCCTCAAAAATATATGTTAAAGGTAAAATTTGGGATTATGTTTTAAGCTAGAGCTTTTGAAGATTTTTCTAAAGAACAGACTTTCCTGGCATCAAATAGGTACAAAAAAATCTTTCTGCTTTTGTTGTAACTGAAGGATTACTTCCTTATTAGGGAATGAAAACTGAATAATTGATAAATGTTAGTAATTATGCCTAGGCTTCTTTTGTTGTATTTGAGCAGCCCTGGCAAACTGAAGCCTTAGACGCTACCAGATATCGAATGTGTATGGCAGTGATGGGTTGATGTGGAAAGGCGCTTGCTTAGCACAGTGCCTTGTCTTGAACTGCTTTTTGCTTTGGGATTTAAGCCAATGAAAGATTTAGATACCTCCTAACTTGTGGGTTACTGGCCAGTGAAGTGAACCTGTTAGTGACAAACAAGCTCCTTACATCATTATAGTCATTTTTCTGGTCTGAACCCAGCGTACCGAGTGGGAAGTGACCCAGCGGTGCTGGGGAAGAGGCACGGCTGCAATTCTGCCTCTCCTCAGCTCTGGGGTGCTTGAGGTATCTTTGCGAGGAGGTGACTCCACCCATTGGTATCCAGAACAGACATCAAGGAGCCCTACCAATGGTGGGACCCACAGGTTCCTGGATGGCCCCTGCCTAGGACACAGTGCCTGGTTTGAGCCCTGGCTGTTATGGATGTCAGTCTAGATGCCCAAATCTTTCCTGCACAATGGCTGACGTCAGCTGTGTAACTTCCACTCATGCCCTGGATGTCTGGTGTGAGATTGCTGCACTGAGCAGCGTTGCTCCCCAAGGCTTCCTCTTAAATTTTGCCCTTGGGGAGCAATGTTCACACTGTCTAATTCAGTATCCAAACCCAGGTGACTAATTAGAGAGTTGAAGTTGTCTAGTTTTGCTATACAGTCAACAGAAAGAAATTAATTAATCCAAAGGGTGGTTCAGAGCAGCTATTTAAGCTGGTTCTCTTTCTGGCCACAAAGGTTGTATATGACCTACAGCCATATACACTCCCATCTCTAGTGTGCTGCAAGTCGAGGTGGAATTTGGGCATGGATCACTACTCCAACTGTTCCAGCCTGGTGGAGACCAAGTAGGCACAGAGGGAGCTGCTGGCCGGAGCCCCCGCACCACCCGCAGCCTGGGGCATGTGGGGCTGGGATGCTCCCCAGCCCTGCAGCTCAGGCACAGCCTGGGGAGATTAAATTCCCATCTTAAGAGCAGAAAGTTAGATGGTTGACACTAGGCAGGGTGAGCATCCTTGCTGTGTGTCTTAAGCTGTGTCTCAGCCCTAAAGCTATGAATGTGGTTATTCAGGTGCAGTGCCTTGTACTGATTTAGCTTTTGTTGAATCCTTTCTGACTTAAATCAGTCCAGTTCAGAAAGCAAGCAGTATGTTTTCTGAAATCTGAAAGTGTTGTCCATAGCAAGTTGAACTGAGACAAATTAGTGTTTAAATGTATTTAATTAAGTTGATTCTATTTTCTTATGCAAAGAGAGCCTTAATATAGATAAGAGACATCTCATTTGGGAATTTTTGCCCCAGAAACTCAGCTTTATCGCCTGTTCCATTCAGCCCTCAAATCCAGCAGAAGAGCTCTGAGAGAACTGGAAATAGAGGAGGACTTCTTTTTTGTAGCACTTCTACAGGTTAATTTTAACTTTTAAAGATACTTTATCTTGAAAAAGAACAATAGCCAGTACTTTTTTCTGTTTTTGTTTTTCCTTCTGTTGAGGATGAGTGAGCTCCGCAGAGACAACCATGGTAAACTCTTTGATCTAATAAAATAAATACAGCATTTCTAAGGTGCTGATCCTGCAGTTTTTGTTCATACAAGTAGTCTTGTGAAGAGCAATTATGTATTTATGCACAGGGTAATGGGTCTTTAACTTTTAGAACACAACAAGGGCAGAGGTCTGAAACTAATCTAATCCGTACCTGCAGTATATGCCAGAGGGAAGTTGGGATCCCCCTTGTTGGAGAGTAGAATACTTCAAAGTTTCAACTTGGTGTCATATAGTGCCATTTTAAAGATGAAAGACCTATGAAAAATGTCATAGTGTTAACTTTGTACATCTTTTTCAACTTCCTAAACTAAAGAAACAAACCTCTTCCAAGCTCTCAGGACCTTTGTCTTCTGTTTCACCTTTCAGGTACTGACTGTGACGGAGCAACTTGAGGCTGGAGTTAGATACCTGGATTTCAGGATTGCCCACAAGGCTAATGATCCATCTATGAATTTGTACTTTGTGCATATGGTTTACACAACTGTTACTGTACAGGTATTGTCCTTACCTTTGGGAAGAGCTATAAAAACAGTGCTGTTTCTTTTATTTAAGGGCCATCATAATCTGAAAATGCTGGCCCAAGGTTTTCTGAGTAGGTTATTTGTTTTCCTAATGTGAGGACTTCAAACTAGGGAAAATCAGCAGGGCTGGAAGTTAGTTTCAGCAGCTGCAGGCGAGACTGGAGCATTAATCAATTCCTCACCCTCAAACTAGAGTTGATGTGTCTTGCTCTCCACTGCCAATCCCTACCAAGTGCCTGATGTTTCTGGGGTGCATCTTGTGTTGTCTCAGGGTGCTACCCAGGGCAGTCCTGTTTCCCTGGTAGGGACAGAAGTTATTAAAGAGAATAAGGTACTAAAAGCCTAATAAAATCACAGAAGCTTTTTTTTTTTTTTTTGAGGAAAAATTATTACACTGAAAGGTGGAGGGAGTCAAGTCTGGATCCCATGATCAAATTACTGTCAGCTGCTGTGGAGAAACTATTGTGAATCTCTCTGCATGTGTGCTGTCACAGTGGAGTAGTTTTCATCTCCTTTCCATTTGCTGGGACCTGTATGGCCAGGCACAGCCAGCTAATGCAGCTTTTCATTTGTAGATTAACTGGCTAAACTTCAGTTTCATGCTCATGAGTCTGAACCCTTCATGTGTTGAGATATCACGGTGACTGGCATGCTCATGTAAACAGTTAGGTGTAGTGCCTGACTACCCCGCTAGTTATACATGGTCTTCAAGAAGTTGTCATTGCCCATAACAAATGGGGAAAATGGGTCCTGTTATGTTTAAGCAAGCACAGAACTTTTCCCTGGTTTTGAGTTTGCTGCTAATACACTTTTGGTCCTTAAAGAAGCTTGGGGAGATGGGTTTACTGCTATAACTTGCCTCTAGGCAGTAGGAATAGGAGAACAAATTACAAAGCTGTTAAGTGTAGTGTTCTAGAACCACATCCAGAGCAAAACCAGCACAGACCCACAGAAAGTAGGTTTTCCTGGTGTACATCCCTCTTGACCACCTTGCGGGCAGTGAGATGGACATCCTCCAGAAACCTACGCTGATTTTCATTGTTGTGATTGCGAGTTGACCCCACTATCAATGCTCTGTTGGTTTTATGTCCTTTCCCCTGCGTAGTATAGATTATTTTCTAAGTTGCTGTGACATTCTCTCTTGTAGGATATTCTGTGGGAAGTGTTAAGGTGGTTGGAAACTCATCCTCGGGAAGTTGTTATCTTAGCCTGCAGGAATTTTGATGGATTAACCAGGAAACTTCATTGTCATCTTATTGCCTCTATAAAAGAGATTTTCCAGTGTAAACTGTGTCCCAGAAATGTAAGTATGTGATCCTTTCCCCCCCCACCCCCCCTTTTAAGAATGATATATTATGGTAAGGTCTTTGATTCCACATTTTTAGATATATTCTACTTTCATTGTATTTTTAACCTAGGAAAAGTAACATTTGCTGCATCAGAGATAAGTCTTTACTTAATAAAATTGAGGAGCAAACCTACACCCCACAGTGTGGAGGAGGGAATTAAATTTGACTATCCTATTTGTTGAGTTGAGGGACAACAGTAGGGACACAACTATCATCCAGTGTCCTGTCTGAGTTTTTTTGTTTTGTTTTTTTCTTTTTTTAAAAAAAGAAAAGAAGTTATATGTGTGTGTTATAAATATAGTCCATACCATATTTATAGAATTTAAATAATCAATTTTCTGTCTTTTCACAGCAGTAATTATAAATGAATTTTTATGCTGTTTATAATAGTTTAAGTTTGAAGTGACCTTGGAAGGTTGTCTGATCCAACACTAGCATGCAAAGCAGGACCAACTTACCTCAAAGTTATGTTGGGCTGTGTCCTGTCCATTCTTGAATATCTCCAAGGGTGGAGATTCCACAACCTTTCTATACAGCCTGGTCCAACACTGACCACTCTCACAGAAAAATTGTTTTCCTTATCTTTCTGATCAGAATCTCTCTTGCTGTAACTTGTGTCTGTGGACTTTCATCCTTTTGCTGTGCATATCTAAGGAGTCTTCTCTATTTCTGCCTGTTGTGTATTTGCAGACAGCAGTGAGACCTGTACATAGTCTTTACTTCATGCTAAACAGACCCAGCTCCCTCAGCCCATCCTTTGCATGTCATGCTCCAGCCTCTGCTCGCTCTGCTTGCATGCTGCTGGATTCAACTCCAGCACATCAGTGACTTTTTTTACTGGGGATGCCCTAGCTGGAGACAGTACTTGAGATGTGGTCCCAAAACTGCTGAATAGAAGGGAAGAACCCTAGAACCCTTTCTCTTCACTTGATGTCTGTGTCTTTACTAATTACAGCCCAGTTTGCAGTTGACCTTTGCCCTGTGGGCACACTGCTGGCCCATGTTCAGCTTGATGTCCTCTAGAACCTCCAGGTTCTTTATTGCAAAGCAGCTTTCTAGCTAGCTGCCCACAGTCTGTCCTGGTGTGTGGGATTAGTCCGTTCAGGTGCAGGACTTTGTGTTTGCCTTTGTTGAGCTTCATGAGGTTTCTGACAGCCCATGTCTCCAGCCTGTCGAGGTCCCTCTTAATAGCATCTCTGCCCTCAGTGCATTTCTGGTGGCATTGACTTTCTTTCCTGGATGTCAGCTGGAGCTCACCTTCCCACCAGCCTAATATGCTTTCAGTCACCCAAACCTCCAGAAAAGCCTTAATCGAAATAATCAGAAATTATTTAATTGCTAAATTTTAGCAGTTGAAATTTTTAGCTTCCTCTTTTTTATAAGGTGTGGGAGCTTTTAGTAGTTAAACAATTAACATTTCAAAGATGCGCAGGAACAGAGGGTTTTTCTCTGGAGATGTGAGGAGTGCAGGATAATGATGACCCTGTTTGCGATTCGAATTCAGCCTTTGAAGCTGGTGTATCAGTAACACTGAGTATTACCATTTCAAAGCATTTTGTACAGCAGAGTTAAAATAGAACAATTCTCAGCAAAACTAGGGGATTCTGAATATTCAGGCCTCAGCTGAATAACTGAAGACCTGAGTGACACTGTTTTATTGTTTCCCCAAATAACTTGGATGCATAACTTGTGGATGAGCAGAGCAGTACCGGAGAAGAGAGTCAAGTTTGCTTTCAGACACATGGCCAGCTCTTAAAAAAGAAAATATTATGAATTGCAAAAGGGCCAAGCTGCTGCTGATAGTTTGTTGAACAAATGTGATGAACAAATGGTTTGAAATCACCCGCCTGTCCACGGGGAGGGAGGAGGGGCACTGGAGAAAAGGGAAGCCAAGTACTTCCTTCAAGCAGGAAGACTTTATTTCTACAGGTTCTGTGATCAGCACAATGGATCTCACCATTTTCGCAAGTGGTATGGTTGCAGGTCAGGGAGCATGGGGTTTTTCAGGATCACAGATTCTGATTTGACATCAAATAGCCAAGTGCTTGCTCACTTATTCTAAAATAATCTGGTATCTACTGTCTTTCAAGGCTGCAACTCTGTTGTCATACAAAAGGAAGTGTCAAAGTATTTGTGAAGCAACTGCTAAGTAGAGCTCTGTATGCAGTACTGGCACACGCCACAGAGTGACAACATTACATTGTGTTTAAAATTTTAATTGCCGTAACTATTCGAGGTGTCTTCCTTTGATCTGGATTACTAGGGTTTAAAAATCCCTTGTTAGACATCTATGGTGTCATTTCTGCTTTGTTTGTGAAATAAGCACTTGTTTTCATGTACACATTTCTGGTAGCTTTTTCGTTTTGGCTCCTATCCCACACCTTTTTTTTTTTTTTTAAGAGGTGTCAGCCTTAGAAAGGCAGCTGGAGTAAAGCAAAGGCTTCTGTCAGCCACAAATTTTTGTAGTTTGAGTAGTCTGTGTCTTAATTTTGCAGTATTTTCTGACCTAATTGGGGCTTGCACTTTATCTTTCTTGGATGAACTAAGAGATTCCCATGTTCATTCAACCCTTGGCTCTCTTCAAAGATTTACATAAAACATTTTCAACTGCCTTTGGCTTTTATTTTAATTAATAAGTTAATTGGAACATCAAAAAGCCACCATTTCCTTTTCACAAGCAACAGACAGAGCTTTTAACCACAACATTCTTAAAAAGACAATACCTGTTAAATATGTTGGGTTTACAAATAAAACTAGCCAGAGGGCCTCAATTCTGTCTAACGGTAACTTTTGAGGACTGGGAGATGTTATTTCATATTGAAAGACTTAAATTTAACAGACTTGTTTAGGTCCATCTGTCTGTCTGAGAAGGTTTCTGACTCAAGTCTTCCCCCCTCTCAATTCAAAATGTCTGGAGCATCCCAATTTCAGAAACATTCCACTTGGAGAAATCAGAATTAACTTATCTGTTGAAGACTAATATTTAATCTTACCAAGTCTTAAGCAGTTCAGTTTTCTTTGATGGCTACAGTGACCAGTTTGGATCAATGTGGGGCATTTGCCAAAATGATTTTTATTTCTCTGTGTCTGTGTTCCTACAGCTGCGTGTAGGGCTTTGCCTCCCTTCTACCTCCTTTCACCAAATGGCCCATGTCTTCCTCGTCCAACAAATTTTCAGCAGTGGTCTGTGCATGAGGGCTGACACGGGGATGGTGTCTTGTGACACAGATGTAAGACCTTGAGTTATGTACTTCACCACAGTTGAATTGTTTGAGGAAAGGAGGAATCTGCAGAAGTTCCTAGGCTCCTATTGCCCCCGCAGCTTGTAACGCAGCCAATGACCTACTGGGCTGTACGCTTAAAAGCCGTATTTCCACTGAATCTGTGCCTCTCTACCAAGGCGATGTCACACGTCTGTATTTGAACTTTGGGAACGCTGCTGTGTTGTTGACTTCAACCTGCACACACTTTCTCTTAGGTGGTGCCAACACTGCGGACCATGTGGCAGGGTGGCCATCAGGTTATACTCTCGTACGAAGAGGGCATGGAAGTGGAGAAGCACTGTGAGCTGTGGCCCGCGATCCCGTACTGGTGGGGGAACAAAACTGCCACTCGCGCCCTTATCCAGTATTTAGAGCACATGAAGCGGATGGGCCGTCCAGGTAGGCACAGTTTGTTGCTTGGAGGAAACAAGGGGCAGGTACAGCAATGCAAAACAAATAGGGCTTTGGGCCATCGTAGCATTACGAGATATAGCCACTTTGTGCATGCTGTGTGCGTGAGACGTGCCCGTGTTGCTGAGTGCTCTGCCCAGCCATGGGTGAGTGCAACGTTCATCTTTGGTGGTGCAAATGCACACGTCACTATATGTACATGCACAGACTATATAAATTGTGGCAGGTGCTTCACTTGTCATGCCCATCTCATAGGTAGGAGACTGCTTCCTTAACCCAGAGCTTGCTGCTTTAGTGCCGACAATGAGGGAAGTGCACGATGCTAGCCTTGTGGTGAAAAGAAACAAACCCCTACAAGAATGGTGCGTGAAGGACACGGCTACATCAGGAAGTAGCAGCACTCAAGTGTGGTAGTGTACTCTTAAGCTGAAAGAAATTTAAGTTCATAACCTCTGACACAGCTCTGTGATGTGCACACGTGGGGTGACGAAGGCGAGAACTGCTTCAAAGCCAAAGGAAAACACTCGTGTAGGTACACCCCGTGTTCCTGTTCATCCTGGGGGAAGGCTTAGCTTTTGGAAGCAACCCTTACAGAAACAAACATAATTTACAAAGGGGGACTAGTTAGTGGAGAACCTTTAGTCTGCAATGAATAATTTAGATAAATTTAACTGAACTGCAACAGTTCAATAACTGAGCTTGGTTCAGTAACTACAGCTGGCAGTTGCAACAAGGGGACACAGTCTACTGAAGCAGTTCTAGGGATATGAAACAATACAGGAAGAGTGTGAAGTTGGTATTTTAATGATTCCTGGAGGAAAGAGAGCTGGAGTTAAGACAATGCAGAGCAGTTTCTGTTCGCCTCAAAGGAATATTTACTGTTACCTTCTGATTTTTGTTTCAGAAAAATTTTTTGTAGCGGGGATTAACCTTACTGAAAATTTGAAGTATATTCTCGTACACCCATTTGGATCATTGAAAAAAATGACACTCCGGAGTCTTCCATGCCTGAAAATCTGGATAAAGAAGCAGTATCCAGGACCAAAAAAAGAATGTGTTAACATAATTGCTGGAGACTTCATAGGAAACAATGATTTTGTCAAAGATGTGATAGAACTTAACACAAAAATTAATTGTCCATTACACTGTCAAAGTAAAGGGGCTGTAACAAATAGCATTTCATTCTCAGCTTCTTGATCTGTGAAAAGCTGAAAAGGTTTTGTGTCCTTGTCGAAACATTAAGGTCCAGTTAACTTAAACCAGAGATGTTTTAAAGACTCGGTGAGAAAAGCGCTCTCAACATCATCAGGGTTTCAAGGTCTATGCACAGAAAAGAGAGCAGGCAGATCTTGCTGAAGTCTCTAGAGAACTATGGTATATAGTTATAATTTACTTGAAGGTACTTATATTCTGTAGCAGTTGGCAATATTAAAAGTCCCAAGAACTTAATTGTGTTTTATTTTACATATAAAGCAAGAAGGAGAAATATGTCAGTAGCTGTATGAATTATTCTGTGATGAGATTTTATCTTTCTTATAACTGTAAAGATATTCTGCACTGCTTGCAACCCCAATCCTCAGTCTTTTATGTCAGTGTAAAACTGACTTGTCTGTTTTCATAGTTTGTGTTAAAAACAGAACAGGAACAGTTTTAAAATATTTTTAATGTATCAAAGATACTGTATTGATAATCCTGTTTGATATGATCTTTATATATACAGCAATACATCATTAACATTGGAGATCCAGAAACAGCTGTACTGTTGTGTGCCAAGTATCAGTTGTAAACCCTTTTACCAACAAGGTAGTCACAAAATTCTTTTTGATTTTTAAGAGGTATATGTATTTGAACACTGATTCTTTTTATCAATCATACCAGTTCTGCAGTGATAAAGATACCAAAAGTAGGCCTCTAGACAGTTTTGTCTGTGGTAATGAAATATGTTTTATTAGGTGTTGCCAAAATATGCCTTACATTGAAAATAAACACCTATGAAACAAATTCCTTATCTTATTCCTTATAGACTGCTCTAGAAATTCAGATTCTTGGCTTTTGTCATGCTCATTTGGGGTTTCATATCTGGTCTTTTATTTAGTTATTTTAGTAGCTCTATGATTATTTTTTCTCTCAATAAGTTTTTATTTATGTAAAACTAAAGGTTTTATGCTGTTTGCCATTGCATATTAATCCTGTTTTTCTACTATTTTTTTAAAAATTAACTGTGCAATAACAGATAATAATGAAGGTAAGAGAAAGGTCAAGCATTGGGACTAAAACAAAAACAGGCATTGTATAAAGCTCACTATGCAGCTTCATCAATATACCTCACTTTTTAGATGCACTTTATATGCAAAAGCTGAGTTCAAATGTCTGGCAAGATGTTAATGTTTGCAGCAGGTGTTTGCAGAAGCTTTAAATCAACTGCTTCTTGACATCGGATCAAACTCACCCTAGAATTCTCAGCATGAAAGGCTAAGATGCTACCTCCTTATGCAATCTCTTGCAATTGCAGAATATGTAGGAGTAAAAAACCAAAACATTCTGTTTATTAAGACTTTCTAAATACTTTTTTACAGTGTTTTTTATCCTTGTTCTTACCTCTATGTACTTCATACCAAGCAATCATTCAGTTTTGATTTTTTTTTTCAGAGTTATTACCTGCATGAAATGTTATGTTATAGATACTCAGAATGTTTTCCTGTCTATCTTTTGTATCCTCAAGTGGCTTGTTACTCTATCTAATAAAACTTTATTTCTCTCTCTGTAATATGGACTGAAATAGTTTTGCTTCTCCTTTCTGTGACACTGATTGTTTTATTGGTTCCCAGTAGTAACTAATAACTTAAGTAATGGATCAGGCTTTGGTTATTTTTTTTTCCTTTGTGAAATCATTTCACACAAAATCCATGGTTTGCTGTACCTTAAATGTTTTCTCTAAGAACCAACACAGTAAGAAGTATTGTGGATAAATTACTGTAGGCAAGAAACTGTGGGTAAAAGATGTTCACAGCAAACTGTTTATTGCTTAAATATACAAATCTGTTTTTTTGTTTCACTGCAGTAAGAAACGGCAGTTATTTTACTTATGTTCATGCCTCTGGCTGGAATACCTGTTTATCTGTTTTATTTATATACAACCTAGAGCATTTTGTTCACTAATTTTCCAAGGGCCACCTTAACTATAATAAATATTATCCTGTAAAATAGAGTAAAAAGCTTTATTTACAAGATACAAGAAACTTGGTACTTTTCTGAACGTTAATTCAGATGCCATCCAGTGATTTCCATGTGTTTGAGGTTCACAGCTTATAGCCAACAACTGTTTTGACATAACTTTAGTGCTGTCCTTGCACTTGCTGACAGAATAAAACTTAAAATTCTTATTGTTTCCAAACAGAAGTTTTCTGAAACAGTGTCCATTTCTAATATGCATCAAAAACATCAGCTTGGGAAGAAATACACTCTTCCACACCCAGACTAGCAGGTCATTAACTTCATTTTACACCCTCTTAATGAGATCAGTTTCTTTTCCTAGAAAAGGATGCAGTTTCATGGCATAAAAATCTTGCTGTTAGGAAAGCGGTTTTTGTATCTGCCAAAAGCAGAATTACTGATTATCACCTTCACCCTGGCTGTGCCATCTTCAGGTATGACTTCTACTTCCTGAACTGTTGCTTCCTTATAGAGCCAACTGTAAAAGCAAAAGCATATTAGCATCTTAAAGGTATGACACACTTCATAAAATGTGATCTTTGTTTTAGGTCAACATGTTCCGATCTAGCTAATTTAAAACTTGAAAAAGATTGTTTCACTCAATTTTTCATCTGCACTTGCTGTTTGGATATAGGGTATAGTGTTTTCATAAATTTTTCAGATTTGTGTTTTTTTATCAACAAATCTGGCTCCAGGACCAGCGGTGTGGTCTTTCAGGAAGTATGTTTTATTGAGCTAATACACAGAACTCTGTGAAGGACACTTTCAGAAGCAGACTCCAGGGTATCTAATAGGGATATTTTTTCGCAATAGGTAAGAAAACTTTGATAATTCTAATTTGTAATTCTTAATGCAGATTAAAAGCAGTATGACACGATTTGGAAATTTTAAGACATGCAATACTGAAGAGTTGCATATTTCTCCAAGTTCTTCTTATAACTCAAAATTATTTACCTTAGCTGAGGTCCCTCTAAGTTGATATTAACCATCAGAATCTTCTTCCCTGTTGCTGCCAAAATTTTTTTCTCTATTTCTTCTTTCAGCTCATCTAAACCAAGTCCATGTAGAGCAGAAATGGCTAAAGCATTTTCTTCAGTGGGTTTATACCTGAAAGGTAACAATTGCCAGCAAATTTGCTTATGAAGAGTAGGTTGTGAAAATATTCCAAGCACAGAGAATTTTAACTGTTTTATTTTATACTGGTGCCTTCCTACAGAGGCCACTCCTTGTGTGACTCAAGTGATTTCTTTTGTAATTAAAAGACAATTAATTATTTTTAAGACCACAGTTACAAATGTAAAAGATTGAGAAACACTATTAAATGTATTCAGAAGTGTGGGAGCTCTTCTCTAGGCTAAGAATTAAAAAGCTTCTAGAACATAAGACATGTTTAAGTACACTTAGCATCTCCTGCTTACCTTTCTATCAAATCCACTTTGTTATGAACTTCTACCATTGAGTCCAGTAAATGGCTGGGAAGATTAAGATTCTTCAGAACCGACAGAACAGTTGCTTTCTGGAGGACGGTTTCTGGATGAGTAATATCCCTCACATGAACTATCAGATCCTAGCAGGCATCGATATACAAGACAGTTACTTAATGAAACACAGCACTTACCAGGTTGTAGAGATTTTTATACTATTTTTGCATTGCTAATTTAGATAAGATACTTTTCTGTCCATTAGATACTACACTGGCAGGTTAACACTGTAAAACGAACTACTGAAACAGTAATAAGTCAATACTGTTTTTTGCACCATGATGGAAGAAAATCTGTAGCAGCTTAGTCTTTCACTTCACAGTGAGTATGAATTGCCTCCAACAACCCTGAAACAAACCCTGTCAATCAAGCTAGTTACAGAATTCAGATTTCAAATAATAACTGATCCAATAACTGTGTTAACAATAAGGCTTCAAAAATACTGGAGAAGAAAAAGAGTGAACTCTAAAATTTAAAGTTACTGGTTACTGGTGCTTCACTTAAAAAGCTTTATACAAAAGATACCAGTTCAAGCACATGTTTTTATCATGTTTGCCATGATAAAAACTAAGCAACCAAATTAAATATTTGCATTCAAAATATTTCATCATCTTTGCTCAAGATACTGCTTCAAACTTACTGAGAAGTAGGTTTCTTGCCTTTTGTTCAACACTTCAGAATAAGAGACAAACAGGATAGTTGCAACCAGCTTTTGAAACTCCTATTATTACACAGTGAAGAGTCTAATCCTCAGAAGCATTCTGGCACCCAGCTACCACTGAATTCTATTACCTTTCATGAGCCAGACTTCTTGTTTAAATGTCTGCGTATATGCAGCTTTACACTTTGCTGTAACACAGGAAACTGACTTTAATGAGAAAATGATTGGAAAAGTATATTTATGCTTTTTTACGTGCTGCCTGCATCACATCACAATCACCCACTTTTAGTGCTACAGGAAACCTTAAGTTAAAACCAGATAATTCCAGAGTCTGTCCTTAATTTTTAACTCTCAGGAAAGCTAGCCTCAACTTATTCTGATGCACTGTTTAGGTTTTCATATATTTAATCAGCAAAATATGATTTATCTGGTTTACATATCATGGAGAAGGACACATATACTCCAAATAAACCCTTTCTGAAATCTCTTTATATCTCTATATTCTGCATAATTTCAAGTGTCAGCAAACTGGCTTAGGGTAAGATATTTACCTCACTATCTTAGGAGACTACAATAGTCAGCCAGGTACTTCACTAAGAAGAGCATCCTAATTAAATTCCCCTTTTTTGAAGGGGTGAGGATTATCTAAAAGGAAATTAATTTAATTTCTCAATTTTTATAGTCAACTACTTACTGAGTAAGCCACTTCTTCTAACGTAGCTGAGAAGGACTCAACCAGACTATGGGGAAGATCAGTCAGAAACCCAATAGTATCGACATAAATAACAGCCATATGCGAGGGCAGGTAGCCAGCATGGGCTGTAATGTCGAGAGTGGCAAACAGCTGATCTCTGGGTTGAAGTCCTGCTTCACCAGTCAAGGCTTTTATCAAGGTAGTTTTTCCTAATTAAAGGAAAAAAGGACAAGATTTTATGGCTTGTTTCAAGTAAAAATTTAATTTGCAAGGCTCAGGCAAATTGTAGGATGTAACATATTTTTTCATGTCTATTTCGCTAATTTAAACCTCGCCTCTGATTAGTTATCTACATGATGTTAGGAAATCCAAAGACAGTCTTAACTTTTATAAATTGGAATTTGGTTTAAAGACTGAATCTGGAAGCTATACTGTGAAAACACAAGATGATCTTCACAAGATGAGTTCATAAGATGGAACTGACCTGAAAAGTGACCTACCCACCATCTCTCACCTCTAGGACTATCTGAGGAGCGCTGTCATGACAGTATTAGGAAGCATACACTTACACAATCCTCAGTGCTTCTGTTGTCAAATAAAAGAATTCAATATTTACTTGTTAAATCCAACAGAAGCACTAATAATATGTAGCTTATTGGGTGTTTCCTCATGAACATAATACTACAGACAATTATGTAACTCAATGAATATTTCACAGAATTTAGTCATTAAACTAAAGTGCTCAGTATATACTCTAGTTAAAGTATTTCAGTTATATGTACAAAATTGTAATACATATATATATAGTCCTTCATTTTCAAAAATATGGAAGTATGACATTTAAAAAAACCACACAGTGTAATCCAAATCTTTGAGTATATAACTGATAATAAATTAGTGCAAGGTAAGTTTGTTTTTATAAAGCTGTTGAATAAGAAAATGAAATGGTCTTAGGATAATGTAACCTGAAAAAAGTGTCTATTTCAAAGTCTATTTATGCCTTGTGCATGAATTCACTTCTGTAAGCTGTAAAAAAAATAGAAAAAAACCCTTTAGCTTTATTTAAATTCCCTTATGAACACATCTTGGAACACTACACATCAATGAAAAGCTACAGTGCTTCTTAAGCACATTTCTCAGATCAACTGCCAACTCTCCTGAATCTTCCTCCTATGCCTCAAGCCTTCACAGTGATCCAAAACCCCAGGTACTTTTCTCTACTCATTCTGATCAAGTAAGATTCATACAAAGGGACACTAGCAGTACAGTCTTCAGCACCAATCTTTTTGGCACAATGGGTGCTAGGCATTTCTCCAAAACATGTCTTCAAGACTGAAAAAAAAAAAGAAAAAAAGAAAAAAAATCTAACTACAACAGGCATCATTTGCCTTCCTGACTCTATCCTAATTGACATATATTCATTAAACAATTTAAAAACTAATTAAAATACGAAGCCTATTCACTCTGCAATGAGATTCTGGTTAGGGTTTCTAATTGAAAATTAGACAATGTAAGCTCTTTCGTGCTACAATTTCAGGAGTTGTTACTTACCACAATTTGTATAGCCCATTACTGAGATAATGGGAAACTCGCGTTTTCTGCGCTGAGTTCTTAGTAAAGACCTTTTTCTTCTTAGTTTCTCCAGGGCATTCCTAATTTTAAGTTCTTTTTCTTTCAAGATACGATTCTGTGTCTCCATGAATGTTTCACCTGAAAAATATAAATGAATAATTGGCAGAACAGACTACAAAAGAAACAGTAAACCAAGTGATGTGCATTTGTAAATCAAGTGAGTTAGCATTAGGGCATATGAAGTTATAAATACGCAACTAAAACGATGTATTCTTGCCTAAGATAGAGTCAGAGTGAGAAGTAATTATTAAAACATATGCTAAGCACTCTAGAATAACCATGTACACTTATGATAAACCTCTGTGGCAGCAAAGACTCTGTCCATAGCCGCTTACTGAGCCAGTACAGACCAAAACTTTATTATTTAAGTTACTTCCCAATAAATCCTTGTACGTTCACTTGATTAAATGCAGAACACTAACAGTTTTTCCTCCCTGTCTCCTTCAAATAAAGTAAGATGCAATTAAATTTGTTTAAAGGCTGTGGAGAAAAAAAATCCTAATTCATGAGAATATTTAGGCTTTACCTGAGCCCATGATGTATCTCGATCCACCTCTCTGCTGATCTAGCTGAGACACTTCATTTTTCAGATTTGACCTGGCAGTGGAGTAACAGTTAATTAGAAGCAATTTTCTTTAATCAAGCTATCCTAAATACCTAATAAATGTGAAGCAGTAGTGATATTCTAATAGTTCAAATAAAATCATTAAATGGCAGAGCTCTCAGTAAAATCTGCTCATGGTGAGAAGCCTGGCAAAAAATTTCCAGATTTTCCTGGCTCTTCAACTGTGGTTTGAAAAATCATGGAACTCTCTTAGCAAATTATAATAGTTATTCTGAAATTTCAGAGAGGCAAAGATGCCTCTGATACAACCACATAACTCACATCAACTTCCACGTACAAATATTTCTAATGCAGAAATATGAAAAATTCAGATACAAAATTAATGCCTTTAATCTTCCTTGTTTCCAGCTTTCCTCATTAAATCCATCAATATTATATATGGGAAACACATACCCAATTCCTACACATTCTTGCAATCCATCTTCTGCATTAGAAAGAACCAGGACCTTTTCATGAGAAACACATTTTTTAAGTTTATCATCTTTTAAACACTTTCTGGTTTTGCCTGTCAGCACTGCAGAAACTTAAAGCAATGACATTAAAGCAAATATTCCTATGCTCTAATCAATCATTGAGCATACTGTGCAGGCACTGAAACAGTCTCATTTTTCTTTACAGTACAGTATTATCATTTTTGTTACTGTAAAAAACCAGTCACTAAAATATGTAAATATCAGTATGCGACTCGCACAGCTCGAGGTACCTGAGAAGTGGGATTTCAGCCAATGCTATCTGAAGTTTTGCTTCTTTGGTCCGGGCATTACAGCGAAAAATGTGAAGTACAACTGTGTATCTGTCAAAGACTTTCACTCCCCAGGCATCTTCTAGTTCTTTCTTTAGCCATGTAAGACAAAATAACCTAAATGTTTTCTGTCCCTCACAGTATCAGTGGATCAGTTCCTATATATCACTATAGCTACAGTCAGCTGATGGACACTTGAACTCAGAGGATCTCAGGATTCCATTTCAATGCATGGGTAACAATTAGGAGCATGCAAAGGCAAAATTTGGTTGACCACAAAGAAAGGTGAAAAAGAGTTTAGAAGGTAGAACTTTATGCCTAGGCCCATCAAGTTCCGTGAGAAATCCTTCCATTGCCTTTAATGGATTCCGACAACAGCTCTTACAGGCTATCTCAGAACCAAGAATGTCTGTGGTATAGCCCTTGCAAAAAATACTTATGAAATGCTGGTATGGGAAAAGATAATACAGGAAAAGAAAAAAGATTGCTGAAATAAAAAAAAAAATTAGAAAGAGAGGAAGGCAGGAAAATTATTTCATAACCAGCTTTTTACTAAATACTTAAAAAACCCCCAACCAACAAAAAATAAACAAAACCTCCCACCCTTGTTCTAATTCAGCAAAAGACACTTAAAATAGGCAATAGTTCCTCTCTGCCATGTCTAAAATCAAGAATGCTTGTGTTTTACATATATTCTCAAACACTTTCTTCAATTAACCCTGTTAATTACTCTTAAGATCTCAATTAGCAAAGTTTTTTTTCTTTTATTAGCAAATCTAGTACTAACAGTACTCACACTATAAATTAGGGAATAAAACCTAGGAAATTGAAATGAAATATTTTCAACTTCCATTTCATCAATAAATTGAAGTGCTTGAGATAAGTATCTATTAGAGATATTTACCATCTCTGTTCATTTAATAATCAGGGAAAACATTCAAAACTACCACCAAAGCATTAATGTTTGCTTGCATTTTATTCCCTGCATGATGCTGTACACGCAAAAAATCTAGAAAGTATTTATTTCAGTTTGTCTAAGCATTTCAAAGAGAATCTGTAGTTCGTGCACCAGTTGTTTTACTGCCAGTGTTGAAAAAAGGGAAGCATTCTCCCCCTTCTCAACATGACCCGTCCATTTTAAATACTGTTTCTTTTTAAGGGTTAGGGATGAAAGTTTAAATATGTGAAACCACCACACATTCAAACAGAAGCTTGTTCTGAATTTACACCCCCACAAAACTACAGGAAAATAAATACACTATCCATATAGCTATAGGAACTTGTGCATATAGCTAATCCAAAATGTTGACATTCTTCAGAACAAAAGCTGTGTTAACACCTCCACTTTGTGAAAAAGACCTTGAGTAACTTTTCCAACATTTTAAGTAGAGACAGTGGCAAACACGGGAGTGGAGTCTATACTAAATGGCTATTAGGCTGCTGGAAAATTTCATGCACAAGAGCTGGAAACACATGTATCAACTGGACAAATGTAATACGAAATTAAGTTTCCTTTCAACAAAACTCAGTCCAGGTGGCTTCATATATTACCATTTGCAAATTCCGAGTCATAACTGACCCTACTTCTCATCACATCAATAGCTTCCAAACAATACTGATGTAAAGAATATGATTTTATATTATATTTAATTACCTTTGTTAGTGAAGATATTCTTTCCACATTCAAGAAGACAGCTGTCACATGGGTCATTTTTTTAATCTTTTCTAAAAGATGGATAACCATTGCAAAATACAGTGTTAAATGTCAATTCTCTTTTTAAAATATACAGAACACAAAACCATTTTCTGCACTGAGCAGAACGCTCATAAAATATCAAATGGCATCATATTCTTTGCTCACAGAACAGTTGTATTTGCACTAATTTAGTACTATGCAATACAGCTGCCAGTTTCACTGGCAGTCAATCACATAAATGTAGGGATTAAGTTGCCTCACAAATTTTCAGTGAGCAAGGGTTATTTCTATTCTGTGTTGCTTTTGTAACCTTAAAAAATGATTTGAAGTTTGTTTGCAAACCTGCATGATGGATAAACAGAATTCTCTCTCTCTTCAGCTTTCACACCTATCCTTAAAGCATTTCAGCTGCAGAAGTTTTCCATTTAGAATGATGCAGTGACGAAAAATCTCAGTCCTTACCTGTCAAAACCTGAAAGTTTCCTTTGCCAAAAATAAACTTCTTGTCAGGATTTTTTGTAGGAATAATTATTTTATCTATAACTGTCCAGTTCTGAAGGCTATCTACAAGAGCAACGGCTTCAGCAATCTGTAATTCGGCTTTAGGAACACAAAAAGAAAAAAAGATTATGATATACCAACACACTTTGCTCAGATTTCCAATAACTACAGTACGTGCATGAACAGGGAAAGACTAAGCTACATGGAAATTCTACTAGTGTATTTATTTTAACCAGCAGCGCAAGGAGCAAAGTATCTTACCTCTAGCCAGAATATTTAAACTTCTAGTTTGATGCAATTTTATCACACAAAGCATCTTTCTGTCAGTACAGATTATTTCCGTGGTTGATGATTTACGATAATTTTTGATTGTGTTGTTAGCAAAGAAATTACCAAGCTTCAAGCTTTTTTCCTCAACAGGTCAAAAGAGTAACTAGTTGGAAAATAAATTCTGTTATTTTAGATGAGCACAAAAACATGTGATTAATGCCTTGCCTTGGTGTTTTGTAGCAATATTGAAAACATTACTCATACAGAATCCCCTGCTGATAACTTCACTGGTACTTATTCATAAAGGACTTACACTGACTTATGACTTTGCTAAAATCAGCAGATTCCAATCCTGTATTCTGGTTCATCAGTCACATCTACATGGCAACACAGTGATTTTTGAGGACTTTGAAATCACAAAGACTACACAGGCATATTTACTACAGGCTGAGAGAGGGGGCTGTTCAGCCTTGAGAAGAGAAGGCTCTGGGGAGACCTTATAGCAGCCTTCCAGTACCTGAAGGGGCTACGGGAAGGATGGGGAGGGACTTTTTAGTGATAGAATGGGGGGTAATATCTTTAAACTGGAAGAGGGAAGGTTTAGATTAGACATTAGGAAGAAATTCTTTCCTGTGAGGGTGGTTAGACACTGGAACAGGTTGCCCAGAGAAGCTGTGGATGCCTCCTCCCTGGAAGTGTTTAAGGCCAGGCTGGATGAGGCTTTGAGCAACATGGTCTAGTGGAAGGTGTCCCTGCTGATGGCAGGGGGGTTGGAACCAGATGATCTTTAAGGTCCCTTCCAACCCAAACTCTTCTGCGATTCTATGATATTAGATCAGCAGATCCAGTTTTGATTTGCCAAACAGGAACAAGATCCTCTTTTCATAACAGATTTGTCAAGTTTCTCCAGACAGCAAAACATAATTGATATATGAAATAGGTTACCTCAGTCCAAAAGGTAATATATTTTTAAAGATAACCATGATCCTCTTTCTCCTCATTTTGTTAGTGTTCCTTGTAAAATGCACAATTTCCTGTTGCACCTGTGGTGTTTCAACAGTCATTCCAAACCATTTGCTCAGACTTCAGAGTCTTCATCTGGAGGGCCTAAATAAATGGAAAGGGATCACTGCTATTCTTCTGCATGTCTGGACAGAAAGGTGCCTTTGTTTTTTTGTTGTTTTTTTTCTTTTCAGTTGTAAAATGGTGATGCTTATGTAAATTCTGAAAAGGTTACAAACTTTATTCTGCAAAGTGATAATTTGTTATAATTAGCAGCACTAAGAAAACTAAAGGAGATTTGGGTTCATCATGTAATAAATTTGAATACAAGAATAAGTATCATATATAAACTGTCTATGTATAAAAAGGTACCTTACAAGATGCTCAGTCCTTTCTATTACAACTTTGTAATTAGTGTTTGGAGAAGGATCAAGTAAAGTTCATTACATATCTTAACTGTGCATGATGAGTGCCTACATATTAGCTACCTACAAGGATTTCTGAGAGAAATCCAAGAGTCGCAATGCTGAGTAAGGTCCTTGTAGAGGTGCTACAGGTGCCCGCACCGTTAAGCGACTGCACAAAAGCGCTCCTCTGAGCCCGCGCAAGGGCTGACACAGGACCTGGCGTTCCCCGCAGCCTCTCTAC
>NW_010319019.1:0-4815 GCF_000700745.2 Antrostomus carolinensis | reverse complement strand
GTGCCTGAGGCTCCTGCCGCAGCCCCTCCTCGGTTCCGGCAGAAACCGACATCTCACACAGACCCAAAGGCTCTTTTAAGAGCCACCACATGCACAATGAAAAGAGCTGTTGAACTGTTGTGCCTGAGGCTCCTGCCGCAGCCCCTCCTCGGTTCCGGCAGAAACCGACATCTCACACAGACCCAAAGGCTCTTTTAAGAGCCACCACATGCACAATGAAAAGAGCTGTTGAACTGTTTTTAAGCAGTCATACTTTAGAAACAGCAATATTTTTTCCATTCTCTTTTCTATACTGTAACATTTGTTTTTATGATCATGCTTTTTTTTTTTTTCTTACTACATTGCATATAAGGATTTGTCTTCTGTAAACTTCAGAGTTCTAAGTTTTCTGCTCTTCACCTCATAGGGGTGCTGTGCAAATACTTAAGGGTAGTAACAAGCACTTAGTGAAAGTTGGGTGAGAGAGGAGAGGCAAAATTGGAAGTCAGGGGGTTGACACCAATATATGAGGTTAGCAACGGTGAGCAGAGAACATCAGGTAGAAGGGGGGGGATTCACTTTGCTATGACTGCTGGACTCAACAGCTTTGAGGGAAAAGATCGTGGCAGGGTTATGGTTCTGGGATGGGCCTGGGCTCAGGAATGCTGCCTTAACCACTCCTGGCTGGCTGGGTCTTGACAGGAGAAGAAATTTCCTGCAGCTCACTAGAATTGTGTTATTGTTGAACCAGGCTGTGACAATCTTTTTTAAAGGAGGCTGCTGTCTTGCTCCAGCATTTGTTAATGCCAGGGAGCAAGAATCTCTGGTTCAAAACATCAGTTTTGAGGCTGGTCTCAAAATGAAGGATAATCTTGTTGATGAGAGAGGGCACATGAGGTCTTCCAACAGCACAGAAACATAGCTAAGAAGACCAAGAAACTGATTAAGAAGTATTGTATGTAGGAATAACTATCAATTTTTTTTTTCCAAATTTGTTAACATTGATAATACAAAACTACTGAAAAAAGTTTATTTAATTTCTGAGTAGGGGTTTTTTTGTTGTTGTTTGTTTTGTTTTTGTTTTTCTTGGGAGGGGCTGTTTTTGATAAGAGCAATCAACCAAGATTAAGGTTTGTTTAGGGGTTTCTTTCGTCTTTTTTTTCCCCCCCTTTTTTTTTTTTCCTCCCATGTAAAGCCCCCTTGAATGAGTTTGTTGAT
Source organism: Antrostomus carolinensis (assembly GCF_000700745.2). Lineage (NCBI taxonomy): Eukaryota > Metazoa > Chordata > Aves > Caprimulgiformes > Caprimulgidae > Antrostomus > Antrostomus carolinensis. Next base: position 3,618 of record NW_010319019.1, on the reverse strand, counting down.
ATTCATGGCCTTATTATGAAGCCAGGCTTCAATGAAAGTATAGAGCTGTAGTGTTAGCAAGTAATGAAGAGAACAGCTGTGCAGTCTGCAGTGAACAGAGGTGCTAGTCTTTTTTTATTATTTTGTGTCTTTCTAACAGAATGTATGTAATTTTTTTAAGATAAATTTAACCTCTATTTGCATGTAAATTAAAACTTTTGTGAATTTATAGTAAATCAGAACAAAAGAATTCTAAGTACTACAGAAAGAATATATTGGTAGGTTTTGAAGTTGGAGTTTTAAACTATGGTATATTAAGATTTCTCCTTGTCTTGTGAGGCAATACGATATAAGAAGAGACTCTTCACTTACAGCCTAGGGAGTGAAATGAATGTTCCATCAGGTTATAAAATTTCTGTGTTCTCTTAAAAGTCAGATGACAAAAGCAGAACATCAGTCCTTCCTTCTACTCTTTCAGTTGTTCTAGAGCTCATTTAATATTAACCTGGGGTGGGGAGGGAGGAGGAAAGGGACTCTATCCTATTTCAAACAAGTGCTGCCTTTTTAACACTCTATGATCCTACCCAGTCATTTTTAGGAATTTTACTGGATAGCACTGGTACGAGACCTGGAAACACAGACAACACATCAACTATTTATCATAATTTCCCCATTCACTTTTGGGGGTGGATTCCACAGTCTGGTATCAGTCAGGGCTCCTTACAGAACCTAAGCACGCACTATAAGCACCAGTGCCGGCTTCAGTAAGGTTGTTTTTATTCACCCCATGACCTCACTTTTTATTAATTTATAATTGTAACAAGTCTGAGGTTTTAGCCATTGTAACCTTTGCTAACCTCCAAGTCATGCCTAGCTACAGACTTAAGTCATTTCAGTGTCTAATACACAGCCACTGTGGAACAATAATTAGAATCAAGATGGAGCCTACTGAGTGTAGCCACACATATAGTTAATTTTAAAATTATAATCATATAATTACTTTTAAATTACACTTATAAGCACAGTCTCTGTGCTTCTCCAGCAGGAGCACTTCCATTTTCAACTTCATAAAATTATCACTTCTTACTCTGCAAGTGTTGATGTACAGAGAATAGAATGGTTCCTTTGGAAGGGACTACAACACTCATGTAGTCCAGCTGTCAAGTAGCTTCTTTCATTTGATCTATCATATAATATTGTTGGAACAGCAAAAAATAAAACCAAATGGATAAAGACAGGTGGTGGTAGAATAGAGGTGACTGGGAAAGACAGAGGTGGATGGATACTGAGAAGAATTAAAATTTGCGAGTGAAGGAAAAGCGTATATATATGTGTGTATATACATACAGAATATGTACATATATCTGTGTGCATATACATTCATACTTACATCATTATGCTATGAATATTACTTGTATCTATCACGTTTTACCTCCTGTGTGGTGTTTCAAAAACTCACCCTATGAAACTTTATGCAGGGTTCCCCAGATGATACCATTCTCAAATACCTGAATTTTCACTTCAGAACAATTTGGCTGGTAACATTTACAGAAGAGTGTTGAACAGACCTGGCTATCAAGGGCAGAGGAAAAGATGTGACAACAAGAAAGCAAAAACATAGGAATGTGAATGTTTGATCTCTGAATGAATAGAAAAGGCAAATTATCTGAAATATTAAAACAGCTGGAGTCCGCAAGATGACACAATCAACCAAGAAATTTAAGTGAACTAAAGGCCAGCTGTAATTTCCTAACTGCAAAATTTTATTGAATCAACTGAATTCTAGTAAATATTGACCATTTGCCAACCCCATATCCATTGCTCTCCTGACTCCACCTTCTTTTTATCACCCAAACTAATACATGTCCTCAATTCTCAAAATCATATAAACGTATTTCCTACAGGTCTCTCATCCATTACAAAGCTGCCAAGGCTTGACAGCTGCTTCCTTTTCCCCAGTTGTTTTGGTCCCAAACAAAAACCACGAATGTTTCCCTTATGCTGGTGCCCTCTATTTATTTGCAAAATGGGAGGGGGAGGCTTCCCAGGAACACCCACCAGATACTCTTTGCTTTTTACAAGCTATCCTTTGTCCTCTACACCAGCCTTTCCTCAACGTCATAAATCAAACAAAGAAAATTGAGAACATAAATTACAATTAGATTAATTTATTGACTTTCCCATTTTGTTTTGCATCAGGCTTATCATCTTAGCACTTTTGTTTTATTAGGGCAATTATTTAATTTTTTAAATTATTTAATAGGGCAAACTATTAAAGAGGTAGGGCTCTCAGATATCTAGTACCGTGTTTCCATTTTTAGAGTACCTCATAGCAAAAGCAATGATAGAGTACACTTCAAGTTTTTTAAATAAAAAGCTGATTGAAGGTTATCTTCCAATAATAACTCAGGTTATGTTTTCAATATTACTTAAAAGTAAAAATTCACACTGCTCCATAAAAACTATTGCAAATGAAGTATTTTACAGGAAGCATCAAGTCTGGGGAGGGGCACAAGGAAGAATTCTTGTAGGCTGTCTGACTCTACTTTTTAATTTCATAGCTCTTGCCATGCTTATTAAATTCTTTAATTTACCCTATCGGAACATTCATTTTTATGACTTGTGCAGTTACTTATTCTGTATAGTTGAATAGGTATTTCCAAGCCCCTCACTAAAAACAGCACCAAACACTTTTTGCTCAAAAAACCCAAGCAGTCTAAAAACACTACTTAGGAAGGTTTACTAACATTTTCACTGGAATTGCTGTATCTTATCGTAAAGTTCACTTGACAAGTGCTTAAGAGAAATCAACTGAGCACAAAGTAGGAGGGAAAACAAAGTAAATCACAGGAATACCAGAACTGAGAAAAACTTAATAATACCTTAATAGTATTATACTAAAGTACTTAATAGTACCTTAATAGTAAAGTACTTAATAGTATCTTAATAATATAAGTTTGATTTTGCATACAAGTATCAAGAAAGACTGTGTCACAACTCTTTTGTGCAATGTGGTGGCTCTTAAAAGAGCCTTTAGGGTGCAAAGATGGAGCTCAGGGATCAGACACCTGCGGTAGGAGCCTCAGGCACGCTCACCGCGGATGCGGCGGGCCAGCTGGATGTCCTTGGGCATGATGGTGACACGCTTGGCATGGATGGCGCACAGGTTGGTGTCCTCGAAGAGCCCCACCAGGTAGGCCTCGCTCGCCTCCTGCAGCGCCATCACGGCCGAGCTCTGGAAGCGCAGGTCGGTCTTGAAGTCCTGCGCGATCTCGCGCACCAGCCGCTGGAAGGGCAGCTTGCGGATCAGCAGCTCCGTCGACTTCTGGTAGCGCCGGATCTCGCGCAGCGCCACCGTGCCGGGCCGGTAGCGGTGCGGCTTCTTCACGCCGCCCGTGGCCGGCGCGCTCTTGCGGGCCGCCTTGGTGGCCAGCTGCTTGCGGGGCGCCTTCCCGCCCGTCGACTTCCGCGCCGTCTGCTTCGTTTTTTTTCAGAAGTGACCCAAAGCCGGCTCTGAGTACCCTGTAATGATGCCGTGCAGCTGCCGCGCCGGCTTTTATAGCCTGCTCCCCTCTCTGATTGGCTGGCAGCAACGCGCCGTTATTATTGGCCACTTTCAAATCCGAAAAGCCCAACCCC
>NW_010319018.1:0-1181 GCF_000700745.2 Antrostomus carolinensis | reverse complement strand
CGTACATTGTCTGCTCATGTTCAGCTTCTCAATGAATGTGAAACATGTGCTGCTATCAAACAAGCAAGAGGTTGAAACCTCTCTGGTATGGAGGAAGAGGGTTAAAATATAAATATGGAGTGGCCTAGCAGATCGATTATTTTACTCTCCCACAAACTCACGTTGGTAAGTGTTATGTGCTCACAATAGCGGCAGCAACCACTGGGTGGTTAGAAACATGTGTTGTGCCCCATGCCACTGCCTGGAACGCTATTCTGGGTCTTGAAGAGCAAGTTTTGTGGTGACATGGCACTCCAGACAGAATTGAGTCAGACGATCATACTCATAGACAATCAGCTTCCATGCTACTTTTTATGTCATTTAATGTCTTACTGGTGGAAAGCAGCAACTCACAACTGATAAACTGCTTAAATTAGTTTTATACATTATATATATATATATGTATATAACAACCTCTCTGTTCGACTAGAAGTCCACGTAGCATGTTTGAAAATGATTCTTACAAGATGTAGTCCTCTTTCATTGCAGAATACAGTTCTTACCTTCTAATCTTGTTTACCCAGAACAAAATTTTGCTGTTATTCTTCATAAAACGTGTTGGCTAGTATGCAATTCTCTAGTAAGATAGGAAGGGAAAGGATTATTGAACTTGTCCGAGACAGCAGCTATGCAAATATTGCTCTTTTGATTTCTTTCTTTTTTTAACTGCTGGTTATTAATTAATAGTGTCTCTATCTCTCAGTAGCATAACTGAAGTTGTTTGTTTTGCATTCTCTTTACATTTACAAAAAAAATATTCCTTTTTAGTGGACAACTTCTCTCTTTCTCCTAATTTAAATTAAGAGTGAGTACCAGGAAAGTGCAAAGTCTTTTTTGGCGCCCAACGTGGGGCACAAGAAAATTAGGGGTGGAATGTATTGGGTTTGCCTGGCAAGGTTTTGGTAGCAGGGGGGGGACATGGGGTGGCTTCTGTAAGAAGCTGCCAGAAGCTTCCCCCATGTCTGACCCAACACATCCGATGCCAGCCGGCTCCAAGAATGGATTTTTTTTTTGGGCAAAGGCCGAGCCAATCAGTAACGCCTCTGTGATAACATAATTAAGAAAAAAAGCAAGAGAGGGAAAAAAAGCTGCACACTTTGAAGCTAGAGAAAGGAGTGAGAAGATATAAGAGAAAACAACTC
>NW_010319017.1:9467-10124 GCF_000700745.2 Antrostomus carolinensis | reverse complement strand
GCCTGGATGGGGCTGCACCCACCCACCCAGCAGGCGCTGGGCCGCACAGTGGGACGGAGCTGCCGGTCCCCGGCGCTGCCGGACGTTTGGAAGCCCGAGCAGACCAGGATCTGGGCTCAGGGTGATGCCTCCAACCTGCCCAAAGCCTGGGTGAGGGCCCAGCCCTTTGTGAGCACCCAGAGGCCACAGAGACCTCGTACCTGCATGGTGCCGGTCCCTATCCGGGCGATAACGACCTCCTGGCTCTTTGCCTGGTCAGTCACCTTGATCCCGTGTCGCACCTGGATGTGTTTCTCCAGGATGAGGCGGCTGCTGAAGGTCCGTTTGCCCTCTGTGCAGTACCTGCGGGGTCAGAGCAGCGTGGGGATGAAGCTCCGCAGCGAGGAGCCAGCCCTGGCCCCCCGGGAAAGCCCGGCCCCAGCATCCTGACCCCCAACTCCAACCACAAACGTGCTCATCCACGTTCCTCATCCACAACCCCAGAGTCCATCCCAGCACCTCCTTCCCCTCCTACTTCCAAGACACTTGTTCAATCCCCATGGTGCTTCAACCATCTGCAGCTTTATCCTCCCCTCAGGAAGGAAACCGGAGTCACCCCCCTCAAACCAAACCCCTTTTCTCAGCCAAACCCCGAAGAAGGAGCTGTGGGTACCGGCA
>NW_010319017.1:7353-9234 GCF_000700745.2 Antrostomus carolinensis | reverse complement strand
GAGGCCCTGAGAGCGCGGAGAAGCCAGAGGTGGGAACTCACATTTCCTCTCCTTGCCCGTCCCACGGCTGCGTGTTTGTTAACGAGCTCCTGGTCTTTGCTGTTCAGCACAACAGGGAACGTCCCTGCTCCCCAAAACCTCAACCCCAACCCCAACCACGACTGCACTGGGGGAGAAGCAACACCCAGACTGCTGCAGAACAGGCTCGCGGCCCAAGGAGGAGCCCGGCCGTCCTGCCCCGCTGCTCCGTGCCACAAACATTCCCTGCCCCCATCCCCGAGGGCTCGGCAGAGCTGGAGGCCCTGGCTTTCTCCTCACCTTGCCGTGGTCCTTCTTCATGTGGGAGACGTATTCATCGCGCTCCGGGAACCAGGAGTGGCAAACGCCGCACGTCCACCCGCTGCCCTTCGATTTGTTGACCGACTTGCGCTGGAAGCGGCTTCGCTTGGTCTTGCGCAGCTCCGGGGAGCTGGGGGGCTCATCCTCCTCCGTGGAGGACGACGACTCCTCCGAGATCTTGGACACGGGGGTTTCCACGGGCTCCTGCTTGGGCGTGAGCAGGATGGCCGTCTTCTTTGCCAGGTCTTCCTTGGGCTTCTGGGGCTGATGAGTGTTCTGAAGGCAAAGACAAGGTGTTGGCAGCTGTCAGGGGACAGGATTTCCCCCCCACCAGCACTGCAGCAGCTGGAAGGAACCACCCCCAGACCCCACCCCACACAGACAGGGTCATCTCCTCAGGCTTTGGGACAGGGTCATCTCCTCAGGCTTTGGGACAGGGGTGTGGGGGACAAGGGAGCCAGATCTCAGGGCTCTGTGGTGTCAGCGATGAACCGACAGCCCTGACGCAGCCCCAGGCTCCCCCGGGGGAAGGATAATTGTCAAAGATTCACATCCAGGGGTCGTGCGAAGAGCCCGAGCGCGGCCACAGCTCTACCTTGAGGTGCTCCAGCATGGTGCGCTTCTGCGCGAAGAGCAGGGGACAGTCCGGACACTTGAAGACACTGACCCGCTGGTTGAGCAGATGCTGGTCAAAGTGTGAGGAGAGCAGAGGCTTGTGGGTGAAGACAGTGTCGCACATCGCGCACTTGTAAATCATTCTGTCGGGAGGAAAAACACCGTCCCTGTGAGCACAGCCCACGTGGATCCGCAGCAGCGTGGAGAACCCCTTGGGCAGGAGGGTTGGGAGCAGCTCCAGGGCACGGTCTGACCCACACCAAGGGATGGGAAAGTGAAAAGGAGAAGGGGGAGCAGCTCCCACACTGGCTCTGAGCGCTTCCCCCAACACCCCACCCCGCGGGGACGCTCCCGGGTCTCCCGAGGACGTCGGCTCGCAGGGGACACTCACTTGGACTGCTGGTTGCTGAAGCCAGGGTGCTGCGTGTAGACGTGGGCGTGGGCGCTGGGGGCTGACTTGAAGGCCATGGGGCAGATGGGGCACTTGTGGAACACCTCACAGTGGGAGGTCTGGATGTGGGATTTGATGGAGTTGACCCCGCCAAAGACCACAGCGCAGCTGGGACACCTGGAGAGGAGAGGAGAGCGTGAGGAAGGATGGAGGGGACAGTTTGGAGCAGCCAGTCCTGCCCAGCACTGGCACATCCAGGGCCCAGGCAGCTCATCAGGAGACAGAAGAGAACCAGAGAATCATTTGGGTTGGAAAATACCTTTAAACTCATCAAGTCCAACTGTAAATCAAACACTGCCAAGTCCACCACTAACCCATGTCCCTCAGCACCACATCTACAGGGCTTTGAGATCCCTCCAGGGATGGGGACTCCACCACTGCCCTGGGCAACCCCTTCCAATGCCTCAGAACCCTTTCAGCAAAGAAATTCTTCCTCACATCCCATCTCAACTGCCCTGGCCACAACTGGAGCCCAT
>NW_010319017.1:4772-7222 GCF_000700745.2 Antrostomus carolinensis | reverse complement strand
TCCCTCAGCCAGAAGTGAACTCATCACTCTTGTGCTCCAGACCCTTCCCCAGCTCCGTTCCCTTCTCTGGACACGCTCCAGCACCAAAATGCCTTGTAGTGAGGAGGGTCTGGTGCTGCCAGCTGTGACTGAGGCTCAAACAGTGGCCAGGAGGTCCCAGAAGGAGGAAAACTCCCCTGGGATTAAAGGTGTGAGAGCCAGAGATGGGGCAAAGCGAGACATTCACCCTCAGCCCTGCACCCAGCACCCACCTGACCTGCAAAATGGAGACCCACCACGGACTCAGGACTGTCCCCTTCGGTGCTGGGCACCCCCCCAGTCCCTGTGCCCAGCAGGATGGGGTGCCCTACCTGTACCCCACTCTGCGGGAGAAGTGCAGACAGGCTTCCTTCAGGTGGGTCTCGAAGTTGGCCAGGAGGAAATTCCCCCCGCACTCGGGGCAGACGTGGGGAGGTCGGTTCTTGTGCATCCGCTGATGGGCGTTAAAGCTGCAGCGGTTGGACATGATCATGGGACACGTCGTACAGACCTGGGGAGGAGGGAGAAAAGCACCCAGAGGTTCAGCCTGGCACCCGCCCCTGCGTAACAAAGGGCTTTTCAGCCTCTTTTTTCCCCTGCAGATGGACGGGCTGACAACCTGCAACAGCCCCAGCAGCCCCCAGCCAGGTGGAGCCGGGGGCAGGGCCGTGCCAGGACTCATCTGCCGGGCGGGTTGTGGGAGATCAGCCGCTCGTTACTCGCTGGGTGACGGGTGAGGGTGTTTCACACGCAGAAGAGACGCCTTTTCCAGGCTTTTCCCTCACAGATGGGTCCCAGAGGCAGCACGTGCCGAGGCTCAGCCAGGGACCAGCCGCTCGGAGAGGGAGTTTGAGCAGAGGGAGAGGGGGGTGTATCCCAACCAGCTGGCAAAACCGTAACACAACTATTTCCAACTCCGCACCGGGATGTGGGGAGGGCGAGGGGAGAAGCTGGCACAGATTTGAGGAAACGGGCTGGAGCTTCCAACAGAAGGAGCTGCCCTGAAAGATGGGGTTACTGGAGGAAAGGTGGGGTGAGGAAGGACAGGAGCAGCCCCCAGCCAGGTGCCACAGGCAGCAGGGATGTTCTCGGGTTCTCCTTGCTGCCCACACGCAGCCTTGGCTCCAAGAGAGACCCAAGGGGGATTCTGGCAGCAAGGAGGAGTGAGGGACGGACAGGGAAGAGCAGCTGAAGACAGCCCAGGAGATGGAGCAGGGACAAAGGGGCACGTTGGGAAGGGAGAGGGGATGGAAGGTGGCAGGTGAGGAAGAGGATTACAGAGGCTTATGGCTTCAGCCACCCCCAGCCCTCGCCGGGCCGAGGAAAGCCTCTGCCTCTTTTTATTTTTAACCAAAAATAACCAGTTTGTAGGCAGCTCTGGGTTAGGGAACAGCCCCTCTGCTGGGTACAAGGGGGAGCTGAAGGCTGGGAACAGGTTTTGCCCAACCAGTAACTAACTTCCAGTTGAATTCCCAAGCTCAAGCACTCCCCACAGATGGGCTGAGCTGGAAATATTGCACTGCTGTGTTCACAGGCAGCAGGTGCCCGTGGGGACGTAAGGACCATCCCCCCAGCTCTCCTGTCCCTCATCTCCTCTCCTCTTCGTGCCCTCTCACTGCTCCTGCCACGGCCCTGCTGTGGACATCCCGTCTCCCTCGTGTCCCCAGGGCTAGGAGAGGGGATGGGAATAAGAAATCCTCCCGTTAAAGGAAAGCTCTGCAGGACAATCCGTGAATCTCAACGCTCCTGGTGACCTTCAAAGACAAAGCAGCCCTGGTCCACAGCAGCTGGGCCGTCATATCTGCGTTTGAACAGTGTCCTTGGAAGCAGCAGCTTCCAAGTAAACAGAGTTACCAGGAAACAGAAAATTCCTTCTACCAAGAGGAAGCCAGAGGGGCTGGATGGCTCCGGACAAAGGGAAAGGTGAAGACATGCAACAGGGAGGACAGGGCTCCTCTGTGGATGTCCCAGAAGGAGGAAAACTCCCTCAGGACTAAAGGTGTGAGAGCCAGAGAAGAGGCAAAGTGAGACATTCACCCTCAGCCCTGCTCCCAGCGCTGGTGGGGAGGAGGAACGGGGATTCCATTTCCCCCCCAGCTCATCCCTCGGCAGCGTCAATCCTGCGTGTCTGCCCCGACAAACCCGGGGGTGTGGGCAGCAGCAGGAACACGAGGGATCTCCAGGTCGGCTCTTGAAGAGGGCGGGGAGGGGGGGAAAAAAAACCCCAACCAAACCCCCCGGACACGGGTTTCTCCAGCCTCCATTTGTGCTTCAAACCAGCAAAAGAGGAAGCGGCGCCCGTGGCTCTGACATGGCTCCGTGGGGACGGAGCTGGGGACCAGCTCTTCCCTCCTGGCTGCACCCCCAGCTCCTGCACCCACAGGGCAGCTGTATCACCAGCCAACCACCGAGAGCAGCGTACCCTCCCTCCA
>NW_010319017.1:0-4679 GCF_000700745.2 Antrostomus carolinensis | reverse complement strand
GGACAGGCAGGTGCTGCCCAGCTGACATTTGGAGAGTCCCCCACTCCTGTCCCACACCCTCGGGGACAGTTTGCTGTGGCTCTAACATCCAAGTCCCACCTACGTACCGTGCTGCTCGTGGTCCCCGTGGTCGCTGCCTGCTGGAAATGCGCGGCCAGCCCAGCTTTGTCTTTGCATTGCTCTTTGCACTCCAGGCACCTGAAGCAGCTGTAGTTGGTTTGCTCCGAGCTGTTGCTCAGAGGGAGGATGGGGAGATCCTGAGCCCCGTTGGCCGTGGCCAAGGCATCCTGAGCCACGCTGGTCACTTTGTTAGCAGGGAAGGAAGTGACTGAGACCAGGGGGGTGATGTCCGGTTGTCCGATCATTTGATCCAAAGCAATGGGCCTCATGACCAAATGGGAACACTGCATCACCAGACCTTTGTCCTTGTGCTCCCGGGCGTGGAGAAGCAAACTGCACTTGTTGAAGAAAACGAGGCGTTTGGTGCAGTGGTTGCAGGTCACCTCGATGCGCATGCTCCGCCGGTCGTAGTGACGAGCCAAGCTCTTCTCCAGGGCGAAGGAGTCCCCGCACTCCAGGCAGCGGTAACCGAAGGGAGGCAGCGCCAGGCTGGCGTCGGCCGGAGGATTCAGGTTGGGTTTGTAGGTCGGTAAGAGGTTTTTACTGTTGAGGATCTTGTTAAAAGCTTCCACCAGGCTGGACTGGCTCCTGGAGATGACAGTACCCGCGATGGTTGGGGAAGGTTTCTGCGGTTGTACCATCACAACCGTGGTGCCGTTGACTTTCTGGTTGGCTGTGGTGGTGATGGTGGTGGTTTGGGTGACGGTGCTGACGTTGGTCCTGGTGTCGGCTTTGGGCAGGGTCTGAGGCACCAGGTTGATGATGTTCTTGGCCACGGCTTTACCCGTCTTTGCCGGCAGCACGACGGATTTCTGCTGAGCCACGCTGGCGGCGATCAGCATGGCACTGCTGGCGTTCTGGATGGTGGACACGGGCAGGACGGTCCCTTTGAGTTTGGTGCCGTTGCCGAGTTGAACACTGACAATTTTTGGCCCCTCGATGGTTTTCAAAGGGCTGGAAAGTTCCATTTTCTCCTTGGGCACCTCCAGAGCGATCCCTTCCTCTTTCTCTGCCGACGCTGAGAAGCTGGCACCCTCGAGAGAGGTCTCCTGAGAGCTCTGCTCGGCTGGTCCCTTGGTGGAGCCCGGCTCTGAATCTGATGAGACTCTGGTCACTGTCCGGGTGATGCTGCCACAAGATGTTTTGATGGTTTTAATCCTCACTTTCAGGGGCCGTGAGGAATTGGAAGGGGAATCATTGTTGTTGTCTTCTTCCTCCTCCTCTTCCTCAGCGCTGGACATACTCTGTGGACTTACCATTGACTTCTCCAGAACTTCTTGTTCTTCCTTGAGGGTGATGTTGTCCAACTGCTTTGGAGAAGTGGGGAGTCTGGGGCTTTGCACCACTGGTGAGGAAGGTTTGAAGAACGGCTCCCGGGGGCTGGTGGGTGAGCACTTCATCTCAGGAAGGTTGCTGGTGCTGCTGTCGAGGTTTGTGTCAGAACCAGGCCAGGACGTGATGGGAGAATCATCCGTGGAGTAGCGAACGGTGACCGATTTCAGGTGATCCAAGGGACTGTCACCCAAAGCTGCAGCCAAACCCTTGGGGCTGGCTTCACGCCCCACCTCCTCCGAGTCAGACTCCTCTTTTTTGATGCAGGCGATGGTGGGGGGGGACCCATTGGCACCCCCAGCCTGGCTCGTTTCGAAGGACTGAGGGAAGGCCGGGGGCAGGTTCTCTGCGCTCTCTCCCACGGGCTCTTTGCAGTCCAGCGATGGGGTGGGAGATGGGGAGAGGGAGGGCACGGCGAGGGATTTCTCCTTCGGCTTACAGTCCCGGGCTCTGTCAATCAGGTTGGTGGTGTTGTCTTCATTAGGATCAGGGCTAAAATGGGAGAAGATATCCAGGGGTTTGGGGCCTTTTTCCTTCACCCAACACTCCCCGTTGGAAGATGCCACAGTTTCCACAGACCTGGAGGTGGGGGACCTGGGTATCTCGGTGGTCCCGAAGCCGTTCTGCAGCAAGCGGGGCCCGATGACGTGTCCATCTTTACTGCGCCCGTCCAGGGCATCGAGCTGCTCGGGGCAGACCGTGTTCTTCACGATCACGCTGACCGCGGTGATGTCGGTGTGGGGGAGGACGTGGTCAGGAGGTCCCGGTTCCCCGGGGACTTGTTTGATGTGAGCGTCGGCTTCCTCGTGGCCAGAATGGATGGCCTCGTTCGTGTCGATGTCAGGAATATCAAAAGCTGCCAAAAGGTCATCGAAATCTGGAGTTTTCATGTCACCCATGGTGGGGAATATGGCAGAGTCTGCAACAAAGCGAGGAGAGGAGCGTTAGCACCGGGCACGTGGGTGAAGCCATCAGAGACACGGGTGGGAACTCCTGAGCACAAAATCCCCGAGCACCTTCCCTTTGAACCCAACCTCACGTCCCTCGGGCAAATCCCAACACTTCTCGGCCTTTTTCTCTCCGTCAGTTTCCACGTCGCTGTTTGATCCCCAGCCAGGATGGTGGGAAGTTCAGAAGGATCCCAGCACCCCAGGAGAGATGTCTGAGCCCGCGGGGTGCAGCCCTGGCAAGGAGAGCACCGTCCCGAGGCCAGAGCGACTCCCTGTGTACCTACGAGCTGATGAAAGGCACCGGCTCAGCGGCAGAGGATCTGTGGGGGATGGATCCTCTGGATGAGGATCTGTCCTGGCCAGACACGAGCCGGGACCAGAGAGCTGCAGAAACACCGAGCACCTGGCGAGAGGAACGCGCGGCCGGGACGCAGGAACCCTTCGTGTTTCCCCACGGCAGCGAGGTCTCCCCAAGGCCAGCCCCACCGGGATGCAGCTCACCAGGAAGGTGCCCAGACGGTTACAAGAAGGCTCAGATAAGAGACCTCGAACACGTGGGCTGCGGAGCAGGGGATGAAGAAACAGGGGAGGCCAAGGGGAGACATGGCAACAGGTTTCAAAACATGGCTGCGGCAGAGACAAAGGGAATAATGTTCCTCTCTGGTTGTTGCAGGCTGGGTAAGAAATCCCAGGATTAAGCTGCAGGCAGGGGATGTGGCTTAGACAGCAGGAAAGAGTCTGGTTTATAAGGATAACCAGGCAAAGGAGGACAGGGGACACCCCGCGTGCCGGAGAGCAGCTGGACGCGTGTCTGTCCGGGGGAGTGGATCTGCCAGGAGGGGACGGGGGGTCTTGGGGTGCGCTGCCCTCGGGCTTCTGCTCTCAGCACAAGGAGATGGATGGTGACTCCCAACATCAACCAGAAAAATAATAATAATTTTAAAAAAATAAATAAAAAGAAGATAAATTTTTATCTTGGAGGTTGTGAGGGGTAAACGCAAACACCCCGCAGCCCCGTGGGGAGCCAGCCCCGGCAGTCACCTCTTCACCCGGCTCTCCCAAGGCTGCTGGAGCACCGGCCTCCCACCTGCCCTCGCCCGGCAGCCAGGTGACCCACAGCCCCCACAACCCCTGTTGGAAACCCTCAACCTTGTCATGATTTGTGCCAAAACCAATTCCTGGCTCTGAAATCTGCCAAACCAGCGAGAGGTGGAAGGAAAACCTGCAGTGTTTGTCTCGAGAGATTAACAGCCAGGGACACGAGAGGCACCTCCAGCTGTCACATCTCCAGGTCACAGCATCTGTCCCCTTGTCCTACGGGTCACTGGGGAGGGGAGTGTGGAGGCCAAGCGGGGTTCAGAAACAGGGACACCCCTCACACGTGGGTTGGTGGGATTTTTGTACCTGGCAAACCCCCTGATACACCCAGTTCAGCTCTTCTCAGGCTTAGCGGGGCTGTAAAGACTCTGGTGGTTTTCCCGACAGAGAGCTGAGTAAGGAGGCTTAGTCTGGCTTTATTTTTAACTCTCCCCACAGGTCACCCCAAGGGGATCTCTGCCACACGGGGTCTGTGGGCCACCAAGGAACCCGCTGCTCCAGAATGACTCTGACATTTAAAATTCAAGTGGGTGATTTTCTACCGGCATCGCTTCTGTGATGCCCGAGCAGCCCCGGCTGCCAACCCACACAGCTCCCACTGCAGTATTGTTGGGGGGGGGAAGAAGTCAAGAGGGCAACTCCTGGAACTTCAATCTCCACTGAAGCTGAAGGGGACGATGGCAGGGAAAAGGCCGCTCTGCAGAGCGAGGGTAAATATTTCTTGCCTGTAAAAGCAGAAGGGATTTGACATCGGAACAAGGCACTGGGAGACAAGAAAAGGGAGACCTCGGAGGAAGACATCCACACCACGAAATGGAAAACCACCAAGACAAACAGAAGAGCCACCTTCCAGCCAGAGATGTTCCTGCGAGAGCAGAGCAGCCGCCCCGGGGACGCCGAGGACGCTGCGGCACAGAGCTCAGCAGCCCAGGCAGCGCAGGGGACTCTGTCAGCCACGGGGAGGTCATTGTGAGGCTCAAACCCACAGGAATAAGGTCTCAAAGAGCACAAGTGGGGTGGTGCTTCTTTATCTCCCCATAAACACGTGGGGTTTGTAACAAACGCTCCGTTCCACTTTGGGATGAAGTCAAAACACTCCCAACGCCTTTAGAGGGGAAGAGACCATCCCTACGGACGGGCTGATAATGACAGAGTCACAGGATGTCAGGGATTGGAAGG
>NW_010319016.1:40346-40597 GCF_000700745.2 Antrostomus carolinensis | reverse complement strand
CGGCCATTCAGTGACACCTGGACAGGCTGGAACTTAATGAAGTTCAACAAAGGCAAGAGTAGAGTCCTGCACCTCCCATGGGGAGGGATAACCCCATGCACCAGGACATGTTGGGGGTGACCTTCAGGAAAGCAGCTTTGTGGAGAAGGACCTGGGAGTGCTGGTGGACAGCAGTTTGGCCATGAGTCAGCAATGTGCCCTCGTGGTCAAGAAGACGAGTGGTCTCCTGGGGTGCCTTCAGAAGAGTGTGA
>NW_010319016.1:35063-40195 GCF_000700745.2 Antrostomus carolinensis | reverse complement strand
GAGCTGGGACTGTTTAGCCTGGAGAAGAGCAACTGAGAGGGGATCTGATCAATGCTGATCAATATCTAAAGGGTGGATGTCAAGAGGATGGGGCCAGACTCTTCTCAGTGGTGCTCAGCAACAAGACAAGGGGCAAGGGGCTCTAACTGGAACACAGGAGGTTCTATCTGCAGATGAGGAGAAATGTCTTTACTGTGAGGGTGCCAGAGCACTGGGACAGGCTGCCCAGAGAGGGTGTGGAGTCTCCTTCCCTGGAGAGATTCCAAACCCACCTGGACATGATCCTGTGCAGCTTGCTGGAGATGGACTTCCTTTGGCAAGGGGGGTTGGACTGGATGATCTCCAGAGGTCCCTTCCAACCCCCACCAGTCTGGGATTCTGTGGTTATTCCTCTGGGGCTTACAGCGCATTGTATAATAACTCTTACTGCTCTTCTGAATGAAAATCCATTGCTGGGTAAGGGAGGTGTTAGCTGTAAATTCACTGGCTTTTGGAACTCACAACTGATGTGTTTTAGAGAAAAAAAAAAACGTCTGAAAAAAGAAGAATAATTTCAAGTTGCCCAAAGCAAAGCAGCTAAAAGAGAGGGGAGCTGCTGTGGGTGATCTTCAGAGGGAAGAGGCGTTATGATTTGTTTTGCACCAGACTAGCTTCAGCCACCCCAGTGTTAGTCCTTCCTGGCACAAAGTGGGGTGACAAGAATGCGCAGCTTTGCACAGCGTTTGGGGTGAGGGGAACCGCTCCTTCCTGGGGCAGCGCATGTGTCTGTGGAATTCAGGTGAGCTGGGGAAGCACCAGTCACAGTACTTTTTTTTTCTTTTCTTTTTTTTTGTTCCACTTTTTTTTCTGTGGTGAGCAGCAGAATATTATTGTGAACAAAGAATTTGGTTTGTGACAGTATTTGGGAGTCTTTTTCTAGCACACTCAGCTAACGCCCAGGAAGCCCACCACATGCCTATTCCTGTCCCTGCTTCAGTCCCTGACTTCTTTTATTTCACCTACAGTAATATGTATCGTTTTCTTGAACAACCAAATAATCTGCACCATCAAGCATCACTATCTCCTATTGCCAGAGCCCTCTTCATACTGCTGCAGCTGCCTGCTCTAGAAATTCTGCTGTCTAGAAACACAGGTAGAACCTCTAGAATAAAAATAAAAGCCCTGGTAAACTCTGCCGTATTTTTTCTCCATCCTCATTGTTGTATTTATACTAGAAGATTTCTTCCCTGATTCTGTAGCAGCCGTGATGTCCCATAGACATGGCGACCTCACCCACTGGATGCTGCATTTTTGCCTTTCCTTTGGTACCTCTGCACCACCTGATGGAGAAGGATTGTTTGGGCCGCACAATTAACGGCGTTACTCTGCAGATACTCAACTGGACCAGGACTATCTGGGAGCCATTTTTATATCCCACCTCATAAAACAAGGGCTGCCTTGGGTTCTGGGGTGTCTCCTGTTCTCCAGCAAGGTACTTGGATTTCCACACCTCTGTGTCCCCTGGGCAGATGCGGTGGTGGCTGCACGTGTCGTGGGTTGCGGGCACAGCCCTGACTTTGGTGGTTGGATGCTGTGGTCAGGGTGTGTCAGGCAGAACAGTGAGATGTCAGTGTTCCCACATATGAAGCACAGTTTTCACCCTGCTGATCCAGTCATTTCCAGTTCATTTCCAGGCAGAAGTCCTAGCAGTGCATGGAAGTGGCCCCAGCCTGAGCTTTCAGGCACAGCTTCCCATGGGCAGGGCGATGTGCAGGGTCAGGAGTAACTGAAGTGACACACCGGGTGCCAGCGCGGCTGTTTGCCTTCTGCAGCTCCAGCGCTTTGTGTCGCGCCGAGAATCGGCTTCCTTCAGCCTTCCAGGCTTCAGCTGGAGCATGTACAAGTCTCATGGAAGATCTTAAAGCTTTCTTTGGCTAGCATCTCTTGTAATTCTAACAACGTGCCTTTGTTTCAGAATCACCCGTTTGCTGCTCTGAGGGTTAATTGGCTCCACTTACAGCACCATGGATGAACTGCAGGATGTTCAGCTGACAGAGATCAAACCGCTGCTGAATGATAAGGTAAGGGGGTAGCTGCTCCTCTGCTCTCACAGGTGTGAGACTCTCTGACTCTCTGTCTGCCACGGGGCCCTGATTGCCAGGATCTGTTTACAGCTTGAAGTACCTTAGGTACTGAAAAACAGTAAAAGCCTCCCCGCTCTGATAATCCACCAGCACACAGACTTCCAAAGTCTCAGGAAAAGACAGGCCACCACAGTTCCTGTAGGTTTGGAGTCCCAGCCAAGCAGTCTGTCATGCCTGTACTGAGGAGTTAGAAAGGCAGGGCAGAACTGCAAAGGTGACACCATTCCTGACCTGGCAGAGCTGCAGATTCTCTAAGAAGTTCATGCTTGTTAGAGAAACCTTGGATTGTATCCCGTTTTCTTTTTTGTTTAAAATCTTTTGTCTTAAATGATCCTTTTGTGTTTTGACCCCCAAAACAACCCTGTCTCCCTGGATTTTGTAATGGAGAGCCATTTCCTTTTAATATTTCCAGAGCCTAACTAAAACAGTCCAGCTTCATGCAATACTGAAACTTTGGAAAATTATTGTATTGCAGCAGCTGTTTAAGGCTTTCCCTCTGTCTTCCATGGGCTGGAGAAGGGCGATCTGGGCTTTAGGAAAGCGCTAGCATCACTGGATTCTGCCACAAATTGTTGTTCTGAGTGTCTAAATCATTATGGGCCATCCCAACAAGATCTAGAATCTTTCATCTGCAAATTGTGATTATGACCAATGTGGTTTGGTCACTTTCCATACGGAACAGCCAAGTGTGATGGGATGTGAAGCAGTTCCCAGTGCTTTACTGTTTAGTGGCTGACATCAAGAACCAGCTTGTGCTGCCAAAGTGATATGGTACTTTCTCCACTCGCTGTGTGCTTGCAGAAGACTGCACTGTCTAGTACAAACTCCCACCCAAAATGGGTGAAATCTCTGAAATTCTGCTATGTTTTAGTCTGTGCTGCTTAGTTTTTGCTCATTTCTGCAGTGTGCTAGCACATCTGTTTAGTGTCTGTAAAATATAAAAATTCAGATGGAATCTGCAGTCCAGCTGCCTCTTCTTATGGCTGACTGCTAGGCTTCCACCATAGCTTAAACATAACTTTTAAAAATGTTTCCAGGGAGGATGAGCCTTGGAAGAACAAAATCAGTGTAGACAAGCAGATAAAAATATAGAAAGGCCTTGAAAACAGTTTGACTTCAAAATGAGATGAATGTTCACAGAAGACAAGCTTCCTAAAGGCTTCCTCCAGCTCTTGCTCATGATTTTCCTATGATTTTCCATGTTTGAGTTCAAGAGGGTAGATTTCCCCTGCTTCAGTGAGCTGACCTAAGTAGAAGGTATTGAAGCATGCCAAAGCAAAGTGGCTTTCACGGTATAAGTTTTCAGTCTCTCTGTCAAGTATTGCCTGATCAGTCCCATCAGATCTCTGCCGTGGGGTTGGCTGGACAGCCACTTCTCTTAGCTAACATCTGGGACAGACCTGGTTTAAATGCAGAGCACTTACCTGAACAGCCCAGTGGTGTTAACCAGCATACAGAAGGGCACATACAAAGTGATATTTGGTTTCTTTGATTCAGTTCGGAAGTTACAGGAGGTATATACTATCTCAGAAGGAAAAAATAGGTAGAGTGGCTCCAGAACCATTCTCAGCACTGCCTGGGAAGAGTAGTGTGCTATAGCTCTCCTTTTTACACTTTCTTTTAACAAAAGACATGCCTCAGGGAGCTGCCATCTCTGAGATCTGGTCCTTATTAATGCTTTCAAGCTTGAAATAATACCCAGGTGCTTTTTTAGACATAGGTTATGGAGCATCTGGGTGTGGTTCCATAACGTGCCATTCTGTGCAGCGTATTAGAGTCCAGAAAGTATTGAGCTGGCAGTTTACTGAGGTTTTTACTGAGCAGCTCACTTTAGATGTAGGAGTTTGAGCCAGCATGGATTAATGGCCAGAAATAGTACAGTAAAGCTCTTAAAGCGCTAATGGGTGAGTGCACGTGAAATCTTCAGATACTCAAAGGCTGCTGTACAGAGAAACTGAGCTCTGGTGTCTTAAACTCCAGCACCCGTGGAATTGCCTAGGAAATGGAAATGCGTCATACCTTGTTCACCTTGAACTGTAGGAAATGCCACCGGGGACAGCCGGGTCCTGGCTCTGTTTTGTCTCAGATCTAAGTTAGCAGAAAATTATAAGCCTGACTTTTAAAGAAAACAAGCACTCTTATATTTGTGTGTAACTTAAGTCTGACAGCAAGTGCGTGGAAGTAAAATACATTAGATTAGATACATTCACCTCATTCAGGCTCACTGAAATGCAGTGACTTTATACTGGGAAAGAAAATCAATTTCAAATGTTCCCATTTAGTTGAAAGAGAGTGAAAAGAGAGTACCTGTAACCTGATCAGGAAACTTATCCCAGTGACACTTTATTGTTCTGGCTGGTCCATATTCTGGCACCTTTGACTCCTCTATTAATACAGCCTCAGGGAGAAGTTACTGAAATGTGTCAGCTTCATTTGGGAGATTGAATGGACAGCCCTTAGGCTGGACTGGGTCATTCCAGCTAGCTCTTTGCCTTTGAGATGCAGCCATCACACCTTCAGAGGACTGCAAGGCATACCTTAATCTTAGACTTTCTCAGGTTAAGATAATGAATAGATTAATAGTTTCAAGTCAGATTTTGGGGTGTTAAAACCAAGTACCCAGCAGTCAGGACATGTCAGTACTAACGCTACTTGTGCACCCTGGTGTACCCTGACAACAAACAACACAGTTGCAGCCCTTCATTCCTTGCTTTGTGTCATTTCCTCCCCGCCTGGGGCATCTCACTTTTCTCAGTACAAATTCTGATCAATCAGCCTTTTCATTACTCAGCATGCACCATCCCAGTCCAGTGCTGGGTACGGAAGATTCTCATTTCTTCACAGGCATTTTTACTGTCCTTAAACCCTGTGGTATTGGATGACTGAATTTACCTTCTTTACAGCCTGGTAGATGAGAAGGCTCTACTGTCAGTATTTAACAGAGCAGGGAACGAGGCATAGACAGAGTGGTCAGAAATCTCAACTAACTTTGAGATCTCAAACAGAAAT
>NW_010319016.1:19564-35050 GCF_000700745.2 Antrostomus carolinensis | reverse complement strand
GGGGGGGGGGGGAGGGGGGGCTTCTTTTTATTTTCTTTTCCCCCATTCTGAAGATCTGGTGCTTTGTGCCACATCACATTCAAAACATTGGCACAGTTCAACACTTAACACTGGGGGCAATTCTTAAAACAGATTTGCAGATATCTCAACTTAAACATCTCAGACTGAAGAACGCAGGTAGCAACCTGTGTTCTTGCGAATGTGACAGCTGTGGGGGGAGGAAAACGGGGCTGTTTGTTTACACTTGAAGAGCAGTTAGGTGCTCAGCCAGATGAAATGCTCGAGGTGTTTCTGTTGTGCATCTATGGTCCTACTTGTAATTTTGGCACTAAGGTGCTATGCCTAAAGCACGTAAGCTAGAATGCTGTCTCAAATGATTTGCTCAGCCTTTTGCACCATTTGACAGCACCTGTTAGCGTAACCGACTCTGTGGTCAGAGCAAGAGGCTTGTGAAGCGCGTGGGCATACGGACAAGTTCCTGCAGACCTTCCAACCTGCAGTGCACCAAATGTGTGTCCTTCCTGTGCTCGCCATGTGCGTGGTGTCACCCTCTGGGAAAAGTCAGTTGTGAATTGCTGAGCCCAGTGCCCATGTGCTCTGGTTTACAGTGGCTTACAGGTCCCTGATTGCTGTGCAATGTCACCAGCACGCAGCAGTTACTGCAGAGTACCTGACTGCACAGCTTGTTTTCTTGTGCTCATTACGTGAGGTCCTAGTGCGAGACCTTCCAAGAGTTTTGCATTCAGATTGATAATGGGCACCAGGACCAGGCAAAACCCAACCTGATAACCAACCAGGCTTTGGTCAGGGTCCTTCCTCTGAGTATCTATCCCTGCTCAGGTGCTGTCAACTCTCAGCTCTGTCCACAGATACCTTTGTTGACAGCCTTGGCACAGCCCCCAGCAAACTTGCTGTACAGTAACGGACAGAACTGGCCTGGAGTTTCCTTGTACGGGTCTCACATTTCGCTGCTGTCTTGACTGCAGTCAGGCTAGACTCTGCTGAAGCAGATGTTTCTGAGGGGAACTTTCATGATGTTGTTGGGGATGTTCTGGGGTACTATGCTGAACTCTTTTTTTTTTTTTCTGATTTTTATTAACAGAATGCAGCTCGCAACTTCCAGGACTTCGACTGTCAGGTAAGACATGCAGGAGACAAGGATTCATGGGCAGACTCCCCATGGCCCATCAGTAATGCTGAGAGAGAGAGGTGAAAAAGCTCTCTATCTTAATTTTAACTCCTGTTAAGGTTTAATCAATAAGAACTTGAATATGTCCAGCTGGCAGAAACTGCCCTTCACCCTTCCATGCAGAGCACATTGTTCTGAGCTCTGAGGTGCGGACCTGGACTGCTCTGCTGTGGCTCCACAACATCTCGCTGGATAGCTGGGCTCCTGAAAAGCAGTTCCTTTGAGACATGCAATGTGCTGAAGAGCTGCAACTCTGTCACATCCCATCTGGTTCGCTGGCTAGGAAAGGAGGAGCCTGCATGCTCTGTCTGTTTGTGTCGCGAGGAAATAGAAGTCGACAAGCTGCTCCAAATACATCACCCCTGCTTTGCTGGGCCTGGGTCCTGACAAAGCTGTGGTCATCTTCTGGGAGGTTTTTCACCTGATAGAGTCACGTGGAGATGAGCCTGATCGCTCTGGTTGCTATAGGAATAATCCTTTTAGGGGAGTGGTTCCACCACAAGCATCCAAGACAGAGGACACAGTTTTTGTGAGGCAGAGCACAGCACTGAGGTTACGTGGTGTGTTTTGTAGAGCACAGGCTCATTTGCTCTGCCGGATACCTCGCTGACTTCCCGCTCAGCACGCAGCCAGCGGCTTTTGTTTCTCTTGAGCTGCAGGAGGCTGCTGTGTCTGTAGTGTTGTGCTTAGCACAGGACAGGCTCTCACAGCTGTATTACGCCAGTGGTGCGGCTAGGGGGTGGAGCTGTCAACATCACGTGATGGCTTTTAATAAAAGTCTGTTGATCTAGATGATTCCAGAAAACCTCCTGCAAGCCTGTGCAGAATAGGAATAGAATAAATACAGTCCGAAGAAACAGTTTGTATTTTTTCAATCTCTTGATACCAGACACTGAAAGTACATCCGTCTGGGCAGGCATGTGTCACTGTCCTGCTTTAGCTTGATTCATTGTGAGTTTTAGTGTTCTCTTAAAGCCTCTTAAGTATAAAAATAAATAATCTTAGCATGGTAGAACTTTAGTGTCTAGTCTTAGGAGCAGCAACAGTGATAGGCAACAATTTTTCTGTTTTAATAAAGGTAGATAATGTGTTTAAAACACCTCTCTGTACCATCTTGTCTCCATCTGTCTCTTGGCATCTTTTCCACCTCTGCCAGAGGTACAGTGTGCTCCCATGCTGGGTGGGGAATGGGTAAAAATAGGTGCAATGCTTTTGAGCAGGAGCATTGGGGAGTACCGGCACTGCCTTTGGGACCTGTCTGCCACGATTGGAAAGGATATAAATACAGTGCCTGAGCATCTGAGCGCATTAGCCTTCCCTGCAAATTCTCTAATGACCCAACAAAGCTGTGGGTTTGCCCACGCCCTGCTTGTCTGGGAGCAGGTATGGTCTTTGGAGCCAGAACGGAGTGGGAAGGTAGGAAGGAGTCCCTGTAACGGAGATGTGCCTTTCACTCTATGCTTTTCCTCTACCAGCAGAGCCTCTTTGGCCCTTCTTTAAAGAACACCTAAAGCTGAAGCTGTGTGAGCCCCAGAGCAGCCTGGTGCTGCACCGACTCGTGCACTCAGCATGTCGTGATGTCGTCGTCTCGGCTCCCTGTCCGCCCTGGAGCTGAGCTATGGGAAGAGCTGCTGAGCGGCCCTGCAGCCAGGGAGAGGGGCTCTCGGGAGCGCTGGGCCTGGGAAGGACATGCTCGTTGCTTCTCTGTACTTTGATTTAGATCAGCAGTGAGCTGGTGGCCATGGCAACAGTTGGGCAGGAGACAAGATGTTCCTTCCAGGAGCCCTCTTGGTAATTCAGTTAGAAATTATTATTTTTTTTTTTAGCAAGAAGTTAACACAGTGTCTCTTGTGACTGTCAGTGTTGTCCCAGCCTCACCTTCCTCCAGCATCTCTCCCTACAAGGTGTGGTTTCAGGGCACACCTGTCTTGGCTCCCATATCCTACCTGGAGAGTACCCCCAGGGGCTGGATTAAGTGTTGATTTGAAATCTGTCAGTGGATAGATGGTGTGTTGGGCCCTTGGATTTTCTGCCTCACTTGCTAATACCAGGAACAGTACTTAAACTTGAGATCAAGCTCTTCTGTTGTCCTGTGAAAAATTACTGCTGCTTTTTAATCTGGCAAAGCACGTCTGGCTGCCACATTCAGGCCTCTGTGAAAATGGTGTGTCTTTACTTACCAGCATTTGAGAAAGGGGAATTAAAAGTGAAGAAGCTTGCTACAGCTTTCAGAGAAAGGGAGATCCTGTTGTGTAAAGAGAGACTTAAACCCCCAGCTCAGCCTAAATGCTTTTAATTTGTCCAGAATTTCATAGAAAGCAATAGCCTTGGGGAGGATCTCAGTTTTATGAGAACAGGCACAAACTGGTCACAAATTCACGAAGGCTGATAACTCGAAGTTGGTTTCCAGTTACAGTGCAGTGAAGTTCCCAGTCAGCTTCTGGTAGTAGTAACATTGGCAAGGGACCTGGTGGGTTTTAAGACAAAATGTAGGGGGTTTGTGGGATGGATTATATTATCTTACAGTGTAGTGTTTGCAGTATGAGAGCGTGGCCTCAAGATGCATTTCAGACCTTTGTATTTTTCTAATAGTCCAAAATAAGCTGTTTGAAATGGAGATAGAGCTGTGGCTTTGCATGAAGCCAACCACATCCTGGGCTGTGCTTTGCAGCTCCCCAGTACACCGACATGCTGGAGGGAGTTCTGTATTGTTTCAGCAAGTGTTGGTTCTGTGCCCTTGACCATGAGGTGATTTGCTCTAAGTCCATCCCAGTTCCTTCCAGGGCTGACTGATGCCTCTGCAGAGCTCTGCCTTGGATACACCCAGAGCAGTAACACAGCTGGCCTCAGCATTTCTTCATCCCGCAGTGCCTCTAGGCCTCCTTCTGGCTGGAAGCTGGAGTTTCAGAATGTTTTCAGCAGGTGATCCATGCTTATGACTGGGAGAAGTGTTTAGTTTAATCCCAGCTCACAAGCATGTCATTGGCATGGCCACGGACCCTGAGTTGTGTAGTGCCAGGCACACACACAGGTTCCACACTCTGTTTTCTGTAAAGCTTTGTCATGTTTTACTTTTCAAGGTAAAATGCATATTTAAGGTTTGTAAGATCTTTCCTTCCTTTGGGGAAAATGAGTGATGCTGTTGTGAATTTCTATTAATTTCCTGGTGTGTTTGTTTTCAGTTTTGAATAACTTGCCAGGATCAGATCTGGGCAAAACCAACAGAGCAAGCTCCTCTTGCTTCTGAAATTTGTTACTCTGGTTACTGTGGTATGAAGAAGCTTTTAGCTTTTTTGATACAGCTGACTTTCAGATACAGGTGTCCTGGTTTTCTTAAACTGCTCATCTGCAGACAACCGCAATTCACCCTGACAAATAACAGATTGCCTGGGCATCAGCTGAAACAACCCCCACATAATCTGATAACTGTTTGCAATGGAAATAAAAAGGAGAGCTAGCATGGAGGCTTAGGGGTCTTTATCAATATGAATCTAGGTTATTCTCAGAAATAAAATGTATTAACCTAAATCTGAGACATACAATTTACTTGAAAGCTGTATGAACCCACATGAAATCTGGGCTTGGCTTCTTCTAATGTTCCCAGGCAGATGGTGGATTAAGTGGTCTGGGTTGCTGATGGACAGATGGTGTGGTGACCTGCACAGTTAATAGAGCTGTGCTTCTGCTTTTATTATTATCTGCAGACCCTCTTCAGCTGCTTTGAGAAGTAGGTGTTCTGTGTTAGTGTAAATCTCTCCCCTTTTTCCAGGTGATTTGCTGTAAATACCAATGAAGGAGTATGCTGATATATTTGTAAAGCTATCCAACTAAATCCGCATGATGTTTCAGTCTGATAGAAGCTAGCATTTGATCTGATCTCTAGCTAGTGCCTCCCCTCTGCTGCTTCCCACCCACATGAAGGGAGAGAAGTGTTTTGCTCTCCAACACACACCATGCAGAAGAGGACCTGGGATTTGGAGATGGCTCTGGGATGTGGCAGAGTATTTGCAGAAAGCTCACAAGGTACGGAAGAGGTGGGAATGTCAGTCCAGACATGCAGAGTTCAGCTGAAACGGAAAAGACAACACACGGAGGAAAGAAATTAAAGTTGCCCTGTACAACAGCTTGCTATGCATTGCTGGAATTAATTGAAAATGTGGAGTTACTCTGTTTCCTGTGCCCAAAGTAAACAGCAAAGTGTTTGAAGGGTTAACAACAGACCTCAGTGAGACATTTTGTGCCACTTTTTTCTACTGAAAGTCTAAGTTCTCAATAAGCTCATGTTTTTACTGATTAAATTTTGGAGAAGTTCTTCCACAAGTATGTTTGTTTGAAGCATTTAAATCTGCATTTGTAAAAGTTTGCTTATCCTTGCCCAATCTCCTTGTGCATTTGCTGATGTCATAGGCGTTCAATCAAAACTGTGTTCTTTTTTAATGAAATCATTAAAGCCAGCTTGTGATTGCTGCACAGTGGCATTGAATACAAGATGTTTTAAAGCATCGTCTGTTTATTGTAATGAAATAACATGAAAGGTTAGCACTTTGAGGAAGAGTTAGCTTTCTCTGTATGAATAACAGGGGAGCTGTTCTCACCAGCATTGAATTATTTTGTCTAGGATATTGAGGACCATTGTTCTTCTGATTTGTACAATGAGTTCTTTTGGTCTCTTGTTCAAAGTCCTGGAGTGAAATTAATTACAACACAGAAGATGTTTTGATCTAGAAAGAAAGTAATTTTTCTTTAATGCCTACTAAATTAGGAGCTGCCCCTAATCGTACTAAAATTAGTGTCACCACTAAAGTACTGGTTTTGACTTCTGCTGACATCACAGCAACAACTACTGTAAAGCTAAAAATGAAGAAAATGGAATTTTCTTTTAGAATATTTTTTTAAATCTTTCTTATTTCTTGGGAAGCTCTTCCTCTGATTCTTCCCATCACTGGCTTTCCATCTAAAAACTCCGTTTTCTGTAAAACTGCATTGTTGAGTTCTGAAAAGCTTTTGCTAGCTGGACTTGGACTGAAACATGGTTTTTATTTTTAAATGTGTGAGCACAATCCTTCCATAGGGTTTACTTAAATGTTACTTTTACTGTCTGTGTGCTTGTGACAACAGTGTGCTAAATAGGCTGATTATGCAGATGTGGTATTTGAAGTTCCTGTGCTTTTTTTGTTCTTGTCAGTGAGTTCTTACAGCAAAGCTAATGTATGCACCTCAGGCTGAGAAAGGGGTTTGCCTTCAGAAAAATGAATGGTGCCTTTCCAGTAACAGTGACTGATCTGTTTCCATCCCTTCTGCAACACCCATTAATGGTATTTCAGAGCAGCTAACAACTAATCACAGTACAAGTTATAACTCAATGCAGTTAGACTCAGTTCTAGTTCCCGGGGACACTGAAGGTTTGGAGACACAGAACATGACCCTGCTTTCTGTTCTTCAGGAGATTTTAAGATGTTTATGGTCTTCAGCAAGATACTCAAATGTAGTTTGGAGCATCACGTCGGCAGGTGAACTGTCCTTGGCTGAAAACATGGCCCCTGGCCCATCTTCCAGGTTGCCTTTAGGGGTTGAGATGATCTGGAGTTTGGCGGTCACACAGAATATTTTTAGGCTTGCCTATGTATTAGCACATTCAGCTCTTCCTTGTCTAGGATTTAGATTTACAAAGGTTCTGTGCCTGCAGGTTGTGGCACCTTGAGCCCACTGTCCAGGGATGGAAGAGCTCTAGGGCATCAACCTGTTCTATTTGCAGCCAGACTGACTCAAAATAGTGATGCAGAGTTCTGGAAAAAAACCCAACTATTACAGATCTAGGCAGGTCCAATTTCCTGCATTAGCGGGGGAAGGGGAGCAGGAGTAAGAAGCACCACATATTCCTGAGTCTGTGCTGGGTGCCTGGCTCATGACAGTAGATACTTGACTGGAGTGCAAGAAAACTGTGGCTTTAAATGCTTCTTGTAACACATGGGCAGAGCAGGAAATGGAGAAGTCCATCTTTCTCCATCTCTGACAGGTAGGGGTTGTCATTAATTGCTTCTTGATCTCAATACTGTGTGGCTGTAGGAGTTGATGATCTCTGATTTGGGAGCACAACCCCAGCCTGTCGGCTGTGCTCCTGTTGTACATCACTTGTCTTCAGTTCATTTGGCTGCAGAGCCAGGATCAGCTGCAGTTCTCCAGCGGAATCTGTGTTTTAGAGATGACTTGCCATTTCTCTCTGGGTGACACAGAGCATTAGAAAGGGTTACAGATCCGCACTAGTTCTGTCCTTCGGCACCTTGTGCCTTTGGAACAGGAACATAAAGGCTTGTCTGTATGTACAACAATAGGTTGGGGATAGCCCAGCAGCACCTTTGTCTCCTGATGCCTTTGTGTAACCAGATTACATCACAGACTGGTGGGGTTGGAAGGGACCTCAGGAGACCATCCAGTCCAACCCCCCTGCCAGAGCTGGTTCACCTCAAGCAGGTTGCACAGGTGGGTTTGGAATCTCTCCAGGGAAGGAGACTCCGCAACCTCTCTGGGCAGCCTGGAGCACCCTCACAGTAAAGAAGTTTTTCCTCATGTTTATGGGGATTCTCCTGTGTTCCAGCTCATGCCTGTTGCCCCTTGTCCTATCACTGGCCACCACTGAAAAGAGTCTGGCCCCATCCTCTTGACACCCACCCTTTGGATATTTATAAACATTAATAAGGGTCCCCATACACCAGCTTCTTCTACTGCTCTTGATTCTCACCCAGCATTTCTCTAATTAAAGAATTAATCCATTTACACAAAGTACTAGAAACCATTGCCTGCTTGCATAGATCATATTGTGTTTTCTATTAATAAATTTCTCCTCTGTATGGAAATGAATAATTTAGTTCAAGATGTTGCTTTAGATCTGATTTAGGCTTGCTTCCCACGCAACTGTCTCCTTCAGCTCTACTATTTCCAAAATGATTTTGCACAGAGTGGATGTGGTAAGCTCTTACCTCCCAACTGCAGTGAGGTCTGTGGTACTGTAATGGTGAGAGTTACCAGATGGTGATGTTTTACAGTCTTACAATATTTTTACTTGCCTTATAGGCATAGTGTTGTTGTTTTGATAATGTGTAGGAATTTGAGGGCAGCTGTTGCAAAGAGCAAGACAGCGGAATCTCTACTTTAATCTCTCCATGGTTAATAGCTGTGATAGGTTGCCCAAGGAGCATGCTGCAGTTGTTTTCCACCTTTGCCAAGTCTGACGTGCAAAGATGCCGTAAAGTAAATAATGGCTGTAGCTACAGTATCTCTGAAAGAAAGGAAAACTTGACCTGAATAATCTCCACCTCATAGCAAAGCAGCAGCAGCAGGTTTCTTTGCCTTAGGTGAAGCAGGACCTGAGTGTCCTTAAGCTGAATGGTTTTGGGGATGTTTCTAGTCCTCTCCTACTACAAACATTCAACAAGCTTGAGCAGAATGTGAGCAACAGACACCTTGCTGCTATGTGTCCTGACAGATTTGAATTTTTTTTTAAAAAAAAAAAAAAAAAGATTGAAGAGATTTCACAGATGTGTCCTTTATTGTTGGCCTCCAAATTAAATCAGTTTTCAGTTTGTCCAGGGAATTCATTTTGAATTTTGAGCAGCTTCATACTGGGAGTAAAACTCAGCTGGTAATGCCAAAAAAGCAGCTTAAATTAGCTGTGAAAAGCACTGGTAATATAAATTCTCATCATTAATCATTCCCACTGTGAAACAAATGGTTTACCTCGGAGTTTAATAACTTGTAAAACTTAAGCTCTTGCTCACACTCTGACCTGGAGCTGAGGGAGCGTGGCTGCAATTTGAACTGCTGCAGTCTGGTGCCCAGGTACCTCTGTTTGCTGGCAGTCTCTGGAGCTCAAGGCATTATCACCTCTGGAGCTGCTGCTGGATGCCTCATCCCCTCACTTAGAAATACTTTTTCTTAACACGAGAGATTTTCTGTGGCACTTGTCATTGGCACTGTCATTGCTTCCCTCTCTGGCCAAAGACAGAGGGTGGCAGTCAGAGATGGTTCCCCTATTTGAACCTTTTGCCACCTGGACATGCACCCACTTCCTCACAGAATCCATCCCACAGGAAATTTGGACTTCGGCAGTTATAGTTGGATGTGTGTTTTCCTCCTCAGTTTAAGAATCATTCAAAGATGTTAAGGCCAAACAGGATAATGTCCCAGTCTAGTCTGACATTCTGCAAATCCCTGGCAAGGAATATCTCTGCTTGTGTTTAATCTCAAATATTTTAAAGCTGCTGTTGGGTTGTGTCTTACCACCTTCTGGTGCCTGAGCCTTTATGGTTCACACACATCTCATTTTCTAAAGTCTAGGGCTCTGACTAGAAGCAGTGATTCTCAGGAGCTGGGACCATAAGGCATGTAGCAAAAATCACAGGGCTTTCAGAGATGTCAGTAGCATTGGTGGCCTTTCTCTGGCTACTGTCTGTTCTTCTGACCAACCCTACCTGAGAGTGTATCTTAACGGTACAGCTGAGGCAAGTCAGTTGCACTCGCAGTGCTTACCTTCCACCCAGACAAGAGATCCAGTGGCTGCAGGGTCAGTTGCTTTGGTTTCCCGATGCGGTGGGACAGCGAACTCAGCCCTGCCCTCCCACTTACAAGACCATCAGCTCACTGGAGATGGGGCAGGGCAGAGGGATGAGAGAAGCACTCTGCAATAGCACTTCATCCAGTCAGCCAATCTGTAAGAAGAAATTGCACCCAAAATCTCGGTTTTGTTTTGTTTCTGTCAGTGGTGGTTGCATTCTTGTCTGAGATCACAGAAGAGAGTTGAGGTCCCTCTTGGTGGACACTGACAGTGGAACACTAATACCTGGATACAGTGTACAGGAAGGAGAGGGTAGATGCTGGTGGTGGTAGAGGATGCAGGTGGATGTTAAAAGATGCTTGTTGAGCTGATTTGGCTCTAAGTTATGTCAATGAATAACTTAGACTGAAATCCCAGACCTAAATAAGAGATTTATGTTTTGTCTGTAATTGTGTGAGCGCCCAAGATGGTGAGCAGAGAAGTGATGAGGCTGGGAGACAGGACAAGGGTAGGGAGCTTCAGCTGCCCAGTGTCAGTTAAACAGATGTGACTGTGGGACATGACATCAATACTCCATTTTAGCCACAAACTTCTATGGAGCAACAAGCCAGGGAGCCCCAGGGAGGAGAAGCCATCACTGACATGATTCTGAGAAGGGCAGAGAAATGTGTTCAAAACACTGTCTTCAAAGAGCTGCTCTGTGATGGGAACCGTGATGTGCTCCAGGTCAACATCCTTGGGAAAAAGGGCGGGGGGGTGGGAAAACCCAAAACCAAACCCTAGGAAACTTCACTGGTTTTATACTCAAAGTTCAAAACAAGAACTGCACAGAAATGGAGAAGCTTATTGCAAATGAGCTAAGCAGAGAGCAAATGCCCACCATCTATCACAGCAGACATGAGAAATGGTGCGGGGAAGCCAGCATGACTAACCAGAAGGGCATGAAGGCTATTGAAAACAAAAAGGCATTTTTCAAAAAGCTGGAGAAAATGGAAAAGTTTATAAACTCTAGCAGATTAACTATATGAACAGAATAAAGCAGGCAAAGGGGGATTTTGAGAGATGACTTGCAAAGGGTGAAAAAAATAATAGTTCTGCTTCAAACCTGTCAGAAATGGAACCATGTGAGAGAGTTTGGGGAGTGCTAAGGCTGCTCAGGCTCCGAAAGGAAGACTCAGGGAAGATCTAGCCATATCCAAAAAACTCAATATATTTTTTTCTGCACGCAGGCTTGCCATGGAGGGGCTCACAGAGGTTCCTGTGCTGGAATGCTCTTTGTGGGGAGTCAGCAGAGACCCTGCCTTAAACTGCAGTGCCTGTTGCACAGGCTGCAAAAAAGCTAAAGTGTCTGCTTTTATAGCAAGCCTCTGGGACTTGATGTATCAACCCAGGAGTTTTAAATGAGTTTAAGGATGAAATAGTTGAGTTGTTAAGTGAGAGGTTATGCTTCTCTGTTGCAGCTGCTGTGGTGCCCACAGTGACTGTGGTGCTTCACCTGTAACACAATTCTTAAAACAGATCCCAGAGGAATTCACTGACCTGCTGTACCAGACAGGCGGATAAAACGAGCAAGGAGCAGAGTGGATGTTTTGTGAAGGGATGAAGTTCTGCTGTGCAGAGCTGGTGGAATTCTTTGAAGGAGTTGGTAACCATGTAAATAAAGGCAATTCAGTTGATGCAGCCTACTTGGATTTCCAAAAGACAAGACCACTTACCAAAAGGGATCCCAAGACATGTCTTAAGAGACTTAGGTGGCCATGTGGTCAGAGGAGAAGTCCTTTAATGCATGAAATACCAATTAAAACAGAAAAAATCACCAATTATTTCACAGTTGTTTGAGATCACTAGAGGAGCACCTTAGAGATCTGTACTGGGACCTGTGCTGCTTAAATCTACTCTTAAATGATCTTAAAAAAGTGATGAAAAGTGTAATGGCAAACTTTATCTGCCTTTGGGTGAACATGAAGTGTGATGCACATTGAGTAAAACCAGCCCACAGTAGAATATAAAAGAGCAGGCTCAGGGCTGGTGATAGCCCAGAGGCATGAGATCTCAGCATTGCGAGAGATGAGTGAAAATGTCAGCTCGGGGCCCACAGCTTTCAACAAAGCAAATAAATTCTTGTTTATCAGGAACAGAGAACAAAGCAACCTCATTGTGCTACCATGTAAATCCGCAGCACACCCACGTCTGTTTGACGTGCTCCCAACCCTCTTGTGTCAAGAAAGGACAGAGCACGACAGGGCAGTTTTGAGGAATAGCAGTATGGTCAGAAAAAAGCTGCAGTAGTGGGACTGGCCAGATGGTCCAGAGCACATCAGCCCACAAAGGGGCACGTGAAGGGGAATCACAGCAAGCTATTAGGTCATCGCTGCTGTGGGTTGTGGAGATGGGATCAGTTGTTCTCCATCTTCCAAACTAAGGACTGGGGGATATCATGCAAAACTAGCAGATACAAGGTGGGGAATGAAGCAGTTCTTCACCCTGCATGTTGTTAATCATAGAATCACAGAATGGTTTGGGTTGGAAAGGACCTTAAAGCTCATCCAGTTCCAACCCCCTGCTGTGGCCAGATCAGGCTGCCCAGGACTGCATCCAACCTGGCCTTGAACACTTCCAGGGAGGAGCAGCTGGGCTTTGAACCCTGCCGGGGAGGCCCAGCCACAACTTGTCTGGGCAACCTGTGCCAGTGCCTCACCACCCTCTGGGTGAAAAATTTCCTCCTAATATCCAACCTAAATCTCCCCTCTCTCAGTTTAAAACTATTTCCCCTTGTCCTGTCACTATCTCCCCAAGTCTCTCTCCCTCCTGTTTCTAAGCTCACTTCAAGTACTGGAAGGCTGCAGTGAGGTCTCCCTGGAGCCTTCTCTTCTCCAAGCTGAACAAGCTCCCTCCCTCAACCTCAGGCTTTGGCTTTTCTGGTTGCAGGGTGAGACAGATGCCAAAGGCATAGGTAGTGGGAGTTGACTGCCCAGTTCTCAGAAGAGAAAGTCAAAGTGAAGATCACACCTCCAGTTCAGGAAGCCTCTTTTGACCTACAGCTTGGGTTTCCCTGGAGCTTGGAAAAACGAAGAGAAACTGCTACAAAATGCAGGTGTTTGAGAAGTACCACAACATGCTTGCTCTACTTTATTCTTGCACAAGAGCACACTCTTAAAAGTCAGAGTAGGAGGGTGTCTGGACCTTTGGTCTGATCAGCTACTGCTGGTCTCCATACCTCCTGATCCTCCTCTGTCATTGCTCTTCTCATCTATGCCCCGAGGGAACTGCTGGTTTTTGAAGCGCTGGTTCCCAGCCTGTTTGAGTTGATCAATAGAAGCTGCCTGCCCAGGCCCCGTGCCTCTGCGCTGTCTCCCCAGCAGCACACAGCGTGTGTGTGTCACAAGCTCTGCGGCCAGCGAGAGCAGGCTGCCAAGAGCCAGGCTGCCTCCGCTGTTGACTTCCCATTTACAGCAGGTTCTCTGCAGCTGCTGTTTATTTGTTACCTACAGTATGAATAAGGGCAGAAGGTAAAATCTCTTCAGAGAAACCTCTGATAAAGTTTCTAGTCCCTAAGGGAAAATTAAATTTTATCAAGCTTTTCAAAATACAACTGCAGATCATCATCTTCAGGGAGATGCGTTCATCTCCCTTATTTTGCAGACTGAAAATTTGTTAAAATCTGGCTGTATCCTGGCCACATCTTTTCCACCTGCCTTCCCCTATCACTGCTCCCCTGCCCTATGGACCAGCTCAGTGTTCAGACCATAGCTGGAGTTAGAGATCTCCAAGGTCACAATGCTTGAGTTTCCGTTCAAGCTACACTGCTGCAGTGTGTCAAAGCTGGGCTGAAGGGAGACCAGAAACAAAGCATGAGAAGTAAAGACAACAAGTGTTTGAGATTTTCCTACACTACATTTCTACGTGAGGAATGTGCGAATACTGGGAGGGAATACACAGAACTGCGGGTGGGCAGTGGTTGCGGAGGCAGCGTGACACAGGTGGGACACCTGGCTGGGTGGCTGGCAGGGAAGGAAGGTGTACCTCCAAGAAGGCCATGGAGGTGAAGGAAGCATGTCTGGCAAGGGCAGAGGGTGCAGCCTGCGAAGCTGCTGTTCTCTCACTGAGTACACTGGTACACATTGTAACTGGGTTATTCTACTCCATGTTTGGAAGAGTAATAAACTAGTAATGATGTAATGAAATAACTTTTTTTTATCCAATTCAAGGTAGCAGTTGTATCTTACAGGTGTAGAGACTGTTGGTGCCATCTTAAGCCTGATACCTAAGCTCTGCATTAGTCTGCCTCATGTTGTCCTTTGGCTTTGGTATGTGGGAGAGCTGGTTTGGGGAAAAGCAGGTGACAGGGAAGTCATGTGTGCTGTAATTATGTGGTGTCTGAAAATGTTTCTGTCCTTTGCAGTCATAGGTCAAGATAAAAGCCCTAAAGCTACAGGGTAAAGTTTCAGGGAAAATGAAGTTCACTGGAAAAATGGAAGTAGAAGTACCTGCAGGGAAGTTAGGAGTTAAACTCAGTCTTATCTCTCTGGGTAATCTTGAAAAGGATGTCAGCACGATGTTGCAGTGTATAGCTAAAAAAGTTAATGTAGAAACCCTTATCTCAAATGTAGTGTCTGCTACTTGCTTTGTAGAACCTGGAAACAACCTTAAAAAGTAAAAGCCTTTGAGCAGAGGAGGGAAGCTGCTTCCCAGGAGGAAGATTTCCACCTTGCCTGGGAACTGGAAAGAGAAAAAAGAAATAACCTTGAGCACTCCCAGGCTGTGTCACAGCACAGGGCAGAGTAAGAAGTTTGCAGCTTTAGCATCTTGCGTTTTTTAAAGTGCTGCTTGCTGAGATTTGTTAAAGATGGAAATTCTCAAGTTGCTGCCATCTTTCCTGTATTTGAATTGCTAATGTGATTGAAGAAGTAGCGAGGTGAGTACCCTTCAGACTGGGCTGGTGCCCAGTGGTGACATGAAAACCCTCTTCTTGACAAACTATCTCATTTCCCCAAATGGCAGTTTCCAGAGTGTGCAAAGTCAAAGTAAGTGGGAGAGCAAGGCTTCATCTTTAGTTCAAGGAAACTCCTTTCCTTCCCTACTGGAGAGCTAAGACCCAAGCTCAGGTTCAGAGAACAAGAACGCAGGGTGTTGCACTACGAAGCACATTGAAGTGCTTGAACAACAGCTCTGAGGAGAGGTGGGTGGTTCTGTTTCCAGGACTTTGTCCAGTATTCTACCTCGGGGAAGCAGTGTGACCTTAGCAGTCAGTCTGAATGCAGTTCCAGAACAGACACTGTGTTGCTGATTTATTTTAATACCATCAGCTCTTTTGGTGATTTCTTTGCTTTTCTCACTGTCGGCTCAGTTTGGGTTTGTATCTATCAGCTCCTGTTTGATAGTCGACCTTTTGCTGCTGCTTATAAAACCCTCCGTAGTTCAGTGGAGGTGCAGTTTGATGAGACGTGAGTCAGTTTAACTGGCCTCGGGCTCAGAGCAGGGTTATTTCTTCTGCCACCCCATGCACTCCTCTTGGGCTCTGAGCCATTGCCAGCATTTGCCAGACCTCTCTGTGAGCTTCTTAACTCATTGACTTGGCAGAAATCTAATAAAGTAAGATTTTTTTAAAAAATAAAAATAAAAGGCAGCTGGATAGTTTCCTGCCAGGTCAGTGAGTTAAAGCTGCTTATGGAAGAGACCAACAACTGCTGGAGCTGGCAGAGAGACCTGCTTTTGATGGCAGTCAGCCACCTGGTTATCTCAGATG